>NC_092235.1:4432398-4447354 GCF_036320965.1 Panulirus ornatus | reverse complement strand
TCACCATCAGCCTCGAAGTGACCCAGTGGTCCACTGCTGTATGGATACCTTTACATTCCTTTGTATAATGGAATGTTTATAACAACACAGTAATTAATCACATCTGAGCAATCGGGAATTTGACAAGGCATTATCAGCTCTACGTCCTATTGGCGGGCCATCAAAGAGCTATAAGGCTGTGGTCATGTTTGTCTGGATGTTGATGACAGGGGCTTCCTCTCTTATGTGAATGGCTTCTAATCTCTGTAGTCTCCTGCGATCACTACAACTAGTAATGATTTTGATGTTATTCATTATAATCTCCCTCGTTAGTCTCGTTCCATGCTTTTGTTCATGATGATGTTTGATTCCACCTTCTTGTAAGTGGAGCGAGAGTCGGTGGCTCAGGTGGCAAGTGTATTGATCACCATCTTGAACTTAAATATGAAGTCTATATAGATGCAAACTGGCAGGCAAGTCAAAAATCTAAATTCTAAACACTGGCGCCTTACAAAGGAGAAACATTTCTTCAAGGGAAGAGAAAGATAAGTAATTACATACTAATATCTCAATCATGGTACCACATCAGTCTCTCATTCCCTTACACAAGTCATCAAGTCCAGTCTCTCCTTTGCCACTCCAAACCTCCAGCCTGACCCAACAACACTGTGGTCTGCATGATGGAAGCACACATGAAATAGTCACAAGAATTCTCTTTTCCACACTTGCCTCCAGAACTTTCTTTTATGCTTGTAGGTCCAAATGTTTACGCCAGGCCTTAGCACAGACACCATTGAGATCACCAGCCGGTCAAATGGATACTGCAAACACATAGTGATAAAGAAAATAGCTTTTGGATAAGTATATACATGCACGTATAATCTTAATGGTGAGGTCAAAGGTCGGGCCATCATAATACCTGAAAGTCGCACCGTCGTGTTCAGCCACACAGATCTTTCAGAGCTTCATGCCTGAGTACGATACCACATTACCAGCTTCCAATATCATACTACCTATCCCGCCACACCACACAACAGCCTCATCTTAATGTCATGCAACATCAACATTTATATTTTGTCTCTGACGACAGCCTCCCCACCACCAGCAGACCCATGCAGACCCCCATGTCACTTACGTCACTACAGTTTCCAGGCACTACGTGGCATTTTAGTGGCTGTTGATTACCAGTCCTCTGACCCAGGCAGCTTTCTTACCTTCCTGTCTCACCCAGACGTTGTCTGCTGGCTCTCACTCCACAAACATACAACCTCTCCTTCCCAAACATAACACATCACAACACCTTACTCCCACCTTTTTTATCTTTTTCTTCGTGACAATATATTTCTCTGCGGAGAGCGTTACGCGCTTGCCCTACCTTTTCGTAAAATCTCGTTAGCTCTTGCCATAGGCCGGCGAGCCACTCTGCACCCCACCCATCCACCCACCCAGCACATATCAACTTGCCTCTAGGCTGAGAGAGAGAGAGAGAGAGAGAGAGAGAGAGAGAGAGAGAGAGAGAGAGAGAGAGAGAGAGAGAGAGAGAGCCTATCTACGAGTATTTACGATCACAAAAAAATACTGAGAATAAAGGCCCCGCCGGGAATCGAACCCTGACCAACTGTTTATGAGGCAGATGTGCTAACCACTACACCACGGAGCCACTTGTCAGTGGCGGAAAGATCTCTTATATATTAACAAACGTGACTGAAGACTTAAAGACTCTGGTACAAACATAATGGTTATTGTGATAAATGATCTGTTTTTTATTTATTTATTTTGCTATGTCTCTGTCTCCCGCGTTAGCGAGGTAGGGCAAGGAAACAGACGAAAGAATGGCCCAACCCACCCCCATACACACATGTATATACATACACGTCCACACACGCAAATATACATACCTATACATCTCAAACTACAGATATATATACACACACAGACATATACATGTATACACATTTACATAATTCATACTGTCTGCCTTTATTTATTCCCATCGCCACCTCGCCACACATGGAATAACATCCCCCTCCTCCCTCATGTGTGCGAGGTAGCGCTAGGAAAAGACAACAAAGGCCCCATTCGTTCACACTCAGTCTCTAGCTGTCATGTTATAATGCACCGAAGCCACAGCTCCCTTTCCACATCCAGGCCCCACAGAACTTTTCATGGTTTACCCCAGACGCTTCACATGCCCTGGTTCAATCCATTGACAGCACGTCGACCCCGGTATATCACATCATTCCAATTCACTCTATTCCTTGCACGCCTTTCACCCTCCTGCATGTTTAGGCACCGATCACTCAAAATCTTTTCACTCCATCTTTCCACCTCCAATTTGGTCTCCCACTTCTCCTCGTTCCCTCCACCTCTGACACATATATCCTCTTGGTCAATCTTTCCTCACTCATTCTCTCCATGTGACCAAACCATTTCAAAACACCCTCTTCTGCTCTCTCAACCACACTCTTTTTATTTCCACACATCTCTCTTACCTTTACATTACTTACTCGATCAAACCACCTCACACCACATATTGTTCTCAAACATCTCATTTCCAGGACATCCACCCGCCTGCGCACAACTCTATCCATAGCCCACGCCTCGCAACCATAAAACATTGTTGGAACCACTATTCCTTCAAACACACCCATATTTGCTTTCCGAGATAATGTTCTCGACTTCCAAACATTCTTCAAGTCTCCCAGGATTTTCGCCCCCTATCCCACCCTATGATTCACTTCCACTTCCATGGTTCCATCCGCTGCCATATCCACTCCCAGATATCTAAAACACTTTACTTCCTCCAGTTTTTCTCCATTCAAACTTACCTTCCAATTGACTTGACCCTCAACCCTGCTGTACCTTGCTCTTATTCACATTTACTCTTAACTTTCTTCTTTCACACACTTTACCAAACTCAGTCACCAGCTTCTGCAGTTTCTCACATGAATCAGCCACCAGCGCTGTATCATCAGCGAACAACAACTGACTCACTTCCCAAGCTCTCTCATCCACAACAGACTGCATACTTGCCCCTCTTTCCAAAACTCTTGCATTCATCTCCCTAACAACCCCATCCATAAACAAATTAAACAACCATGGAGACATCACACACCCCTGCCGCAAACCTACATTCACTGTTTATGATGAATATGTATTGTGTTGCATTATAATGGTTGTTCAGAACCAAGATCTTTAAGCCTGAATCCTTAAGATTATATAAGAAATAATAAAAACGTGTTAGAAACATAAAAATTTATGATTATAAAGAACAGAATGCCTTCTCATGTGGGTGTCTAAGAGAAAATGCAATACAAGGAGCTAGTTTAAGGCAGGAGTATTTCATCTTTTAACGAAATATTTACCTCTACCTTCCTTATCTTTCATCATAATTTCTTATTTTTACTATCAAGAAACGTCTTTTATCTAATATAAAAATTATGTATAGGTATTTGATTAATGTTCTTCAACGACGCGTTGTATAATTCTTCGTTAGTGAAGTTCATTTCGTGTAATGGATCATGCATTACAAAGTTGTGTCTATCCACACAAGTGTTACATGTCCCAGGTAAAGATATATTCTAGAGATAGTGTATATCTAACATATATATGGGTTTTATAATTATCTATAAAAAGTTTCCTTGAGGGACAATACCTAAGTCTTTCGTATTAAAGTTTATCAGTTGTAAGTGATCAAGCATTACAAAGGTGTGTCCATTGCCACAGGTGCTACTGATCCCAGGTAAAGGTATTTCACCATCTTTGTATCTTTAACCTTTCTAGTTATAGATGTTTCATTCTTGATTCCATCCTCACAATCGATGTATGTGGTTTATGTTGTCTTAACATATCATTAGTCAGTTGAAGTGGAGAACATGCTTCTGAGCCTAGCCACTCTACTCTGTCTTCCACATGCTATTCAAGAGGTGTTACCGGATTCTGCCTATAAGTGCTTACGTCATGAGAGGGCTTCTTTTTTATAACTTTTGATGATTTATATCATTTGGGTCATGTATTTGGTTTTGTGATGTTAATAAAATTGTTGTAATTCATATATCATATTCTTTATTTGTCATTTAATGAACTTTGGTTTATCAAACTTGATTGTTTGTTGTTTCTGATAACAATAAACATTTTCTCTCAAAATACTTTAGCTTAATTCATAGAGAATATTTCTAAGTAACACGTAGATAATTTTTTCATTAGTGTTCATCACAGTGAAATAAATAAGTCTAATTTTCAATGTGTACTTAATGGATCTTACTAAAATTTTGAAGAATATAAACTCATAATTTTTTTAAGACCTTCTAGACCTTGTGCTGATAATAACTACATTACTTTTCTGTAGGCAATATCGTTTTAATGCGTAAAATCCAGATAAAAAGCTTGTAATATAAAGTTTCATGTTATCATGTTTAGGTTGTTGAAGATATTAATGATTTCTACATGTAAAACATTTATATTATCTGCAAAATAGAAATCTTAATGTTAGATATGTTAATTCTACCGGTTTCACGTTACATACATTACTGTACCCTGTGCTACAGAAAAGTTATGGGATTTTATTCATTATCTTATAAAATAATTTACTGAAACAATGTCCCACGTACATTCTATAGAAATCCAGTAGGAATATATATTTTGCATCTGGATTTTATAACAATCAATGATAGGTTCTCAGACTCAGTTAAGATGTAATTATTTTTTCTTTTATTGAGTTAAGATTTCGTCCTTCACAAAATATCGTAATGCTGTCTAAGGTTCACTCTTGGGTCTACATTGCTGAACAACGTCAGTGTACAATGGCCAGTGATATTCACCGTAGACATATGTTTACACTGTGTACACATAGCAGGCAAACTACAGTATCATCTTAAGATGTGGAAATAAAACTATCAAGGCAGGACAAGGATTTAGGTGTCATCATTAGTAGAGATGTAAAACCAAGACAACACTGTATTAATGTACGTAATAAGACTAACAGGCAACTTGGTGTCATGTGTTAGTAGCAAGAATGAACAGTTAATATTACAGCTATAGTTAGTCACACAACACTTACATTATGACGTACAATATTGATCACTGTATTACAGTATGCATATCATTTCCTTGATAGCAAGCATTAGAATCCTTCCAAATGAACACATTAAGATCATGAGAGTTTCTTTCTCTCACAGGTGACAGGCAGGGTTAGTTATGTAAGAGGTATGTTTACTGATGTAATATGTAACTTTACCTGGAATATCATCAACTTCTCAGATCGTTACTGTAATACGTATAAACTTAGGTCAGTACAGCATATTGTCAAAGAACAACACCATTAGTCATGAGAAGTACAACTCTTATCTCCTCATCTGAAATTTAGTTACTACCAATTATTGTATCAGATGGGCAATGCCTGGAAGACAACAGCCGATGTGCTTTCAGAAACTACATAGTAAAAATAATTTTGTAACTATAGCTTTAGAATAATTCAAAAAAGACAAAGTTACATGAAGCATAAAAACGGTCTTAGAAAAGGAGAGTTGCAAGTGTAGCAGCAGCAGGTGTTGGTCAAGATGTTATAACCGGCAGGTCATGATGCGGCCCATCATCTACAAGTGGTACACACACCATCCCTAGACCACACTTACACTACACTTACACTACAGCCTTGTGGCACCCGCACCAGCCAGGTACTCACTGGCAGTCAACATTATATCCTGACAACAAACTTGGACCTACAACTAAACACAACTTATAAATAATAACCCAGCTGGCTAGATTGACAACCATCATGGAGGCCCGCCAGTCATCTGTATATCTCAATCTTTCCTTCATTTATTCTCTTAACTTTTTCATGTCATATCCCAACTCCTCTGTTCATCAACATCTTTACGTCATCTCATAGAAAGGGATATTTACACAGTAAGAGTGTATGTGGCACTCAATCTCTCTTGGTATTTCTTCACACAAGTCTCTTTTCCAAGTTCACTTCCTCTCGCCACCTCTTCTCCCCGACATTGTTTCCTCTTTTCCGAAAACCTCTTCAGATCTTCACTGTCGTCTCCACTGTCGCCTCCAGCAGCCCCTATCAGCACATTTACATCCAAAAGTCCTTCTTTTACACGCCTTTCAATTAACATGTAATTCAGTCATGCCAGCTGACCATCTCTCCTACTCACATACGTATATTTGTGTATATCACATTCTACAAACCAGGTATTCCCAATCACCAGTCCTTTACACACACACAACACAAGTTGTTCACCATTTCCATGCACCTCAGTTATACCGTCCACTGCCACATTACTTACCTTCACATTTAAATCACTATCACTAATACCTGGTCTCTTGCATCATAACTGCTGACACACTCACTCACTTGCTCCCAAAATACTTGCCTCTGTTCTTGACTCTAACCCTTTACCTCGCTAAGTGCCATTTGACCTGACCTAATGGGGCAGGACAAGGGTCATCATCTTCAGTACTCACTGGACACCACTGGTTCTTGGCCTCAGCCACTACACTCTCCACTTCAATACTATCTCACTAAACTCTTAAAATCACTAATCTTTGACCCAACGCTTTCAACGCTTATCGTCAAGATCTTCACTATAACGTTGGATGAACGTACTGAATGTTGGAGACTCGAACCCATGACCTTGATCTTTGAGACTCAGGCTCGGTGATAATGCACACCATACCTGCCAGTGAATTCCAATACTTAGTCACCTAAATCTTAAGACCACACATGTACATACCGAACTCTAGATAAAAAAATTGTCAACGGAAGATATTTCATGTATCTGGTTTTAAAACTGAGAAGAGCAGGAAATAAGATTTAATCATTATCATTATCGGACGATTATAATGCCCAACAACACACGTTAAGTACACAATATATTTCCTACTAACCTACATGTGAAATGACAATCCATACCATATCTAACTTCCCACTTGATAACCAGCATACCGTATCCTTCAGTACCAGATATCATATTATACTTAATGATTATAGTAATCATAATGACCATAATAATGATATTAATGATAGTAACAATTATCATAATAGTGATAATGATAATTATGATGATGATAATAATGATACATGATAATATTGATGATAATGATAATGATAATAACAATAATGATAATATGGTTGCGAGGCGTGGGCTAGAGTTGTGCGGAGGAGGGTGGATGTGCTGGAAATGAGATGTTTGAGGACAATATGTGGTGTGTGGTGGTTTGATCGAGTAAGTAATGTGAGGGTAAGAGAAATGTGTGGTAATAAGAATAGTGTGGTTGAGAGAGCAGAAGAGAGTGTTTTGAAATGGTTTGGTCACATGGAGAGAATCAGTGAGGAAAGATTGACAAAGAGAACATATGTGTTAGAGGTGGAGGGAACGAGAAGTGGGAGACCAAATTGGAGGTGGAAAGATGGAGTGAAAAACATTTTGAGCGATCGGGGCCTGAACATGCAGAAGAGTAAAAGGCGTGCAAGGATTAGAGTAAATTGGAACGAAGTGATATACCGGGGTCGACGTGCTGTCAATGGATTGAACCAGGGCATTTGAAGCGTCTGGGATTAACCATAGAAAGTTTTCTAGGACCTGGATGTGGAAAGGGAGCAGTGGTTTCGGTGTATTATACATGACATCTAGAGTCTGAGTGTGAAGGAATGTATATGTCTGTGTATATATATATATATATATATATATATATATATATATATATATATATATATATATATATATATATATATATATATATATATATGCGTGTGTAGACGTGTATGTATATACATGTGTATGTGGGTGGGTTGGGCCATTCTTTCGTCTGTTTCCTTGCGCTACCTTGCTAACGCGGGAGACAGCGACGAAGTATGATAAATAATGAATAGATAAGTCATGATAATATATGATAATGATAAGATTGATGATAATAATGATAATAATGATTACAATAATAATAATGATAATAATGATAATAATAATAATGATAATGATAATAATAATAATAATTTTTTTTTCTTTTTTTTTTATACTTTGTCGCTGTCTCCCGCGTTTGCGAGGTAACGCAAGGAAACAGACGAAAGAAATGGCCCAACCCCCCCCCCCACCATACACATGTATATACACACGTCCACACACGCAAATATACATACCTACACAGCTTTCCATGGTTTACCCCAGACGCTTCACATGCCTTGATTCAATACACTGACAGCACGTCAACCCCGATATACCACATCGCTCCAATTCACTCTATTCCTTGCCCTCCTTTCACCCTCCTGCATCACACAAAATCTTTTTCACTCCATCTTTCCACCTCCAATTTGGTCTCCCTCTTCTTCTTGTTCCCTCCACCTCCGACACATATATCCTCTTGGTCAATCTTTCCTCACTCATCCTCTCCATGTGCCCAAACCACTTCAAAACACCCTCTTCTGCTCTCTCAACCACGCTCTTTTTATTTCCACACATCTCTCTTACCCTTACGTTACTCACTCGATCAAACCACCTCACACCACACATTGTCCTCAAACATCTCATTTCCAGCACATCCATCCTCCTGCGCACAACTCTATCCATAGCCCACGCCTCGCAACCATACAACATTGTTGGAACCACTATTCCTTCAAACATACCCATATTTGCTTTCCGAGATAATGTTCTCGACTTCCACACATTCTTCAAGGCCCCTAGAATTTTCGCCCCCTCCCCCACCCAATGATCCACTTCCGCTTCCATGGTTCCATCCGCTGCCAGATCCACTCCCAGATATCTAAAACACTTCACTTCCTCCAGTTTTTCTCCATTCAAACTCACCTCCCAATTGACTTGACCCTCAACCCTACTGTACCTAATAACCTTGCTCTTATTCACATTTACTCTTAACTTTCTTCTTCCACACACTTTACCAAACTCAGTCACCAGCTTCTGCAGTTTCTCACATGAATCAGCCACCAGCGCTGTATCATCAGCGAACAACAACTGACTCACTTCCCAAGCTCTCTCATCCCCAACACACTTCATACTTGCCCCTCTTTCCAAAACTCTTGCATTTACCTCCCTAACAACCCCATCCATAAACAAATTAAACAACCATGGAGACATCACACACCCCTGCCGCAAACCTACATTCACTGAGAACCAATCACTTTCCTCTCTTCCTACACGTACACATGCCTTACATCCTCGATAAAAACTTTTCACTGCTTCTAACAACTTGCCTCCCACACCATATATTCTTAATACCTTCCACAGAGCATCTCTATCAACTCTATCATATGCCTTCTCCAGATCCATAAATGCTACATACAAATCCATTTGCTTTTCTAAGTATTTCTCACATACATTCTTCAAAGCAAACACCTGATCCACACATCCTCTACCACTTCTGAAACCACACTGCTCTTCCCCAATCTGATGCTCTGTACATGCCTTCACCCTCTCAATCAATACCCTCCCATATAATTTACCAGGAATACTCAACAAACTTATACCTCTGTAATTTGAGCACTCACTCTTATCCCCTTTGCCTTTGTACAATGGCACTATGCACGCATTCCGCCAATAATAATAATGATAATAATGATGATATTGAAAATGATAGTAATAATAATCATAATGATAATAATAGCAATGACAAAACAAAAATAAAGATAGAAATAATAACAATGATGATAATAATGATAATGATAATAATAATGAATAATAATAATAAAAATGATAATAATGATAATAATAATAATAATAATAATAATAATAATAATGATGATAATAATAATAATAATAGTAACAATAATAATGATAACAATAATGATAGTAATAATAAATGATGCAGTTATGATAAATAGAACTGTACTATTATGATAATGAAATGATAAAATTGATGATGATAATAATAGTAATACGAATGATGTAATTATAATAAATAGTACTGTACTTTAATAATGATGAAATAATGAAATTGATGATAATGATTATAGTAATATTAATGATGTAATTATAATAAATAGTACTGTACTATAATGATAATGAAATAATAAATTTGATGATAATAATAACAATGATAATAATGATGTAATTATAATAAATAGTACTGTACTAAAATAATAATGAAATAATAAAATTGATGATAATGATAATAGCAATAACAATGACGTAATTATGATAAATAGTACTGTACTATAATAATAATGAAATAATGAAATTGATATTATCATCAATTTCATTATTTCATTATTATTATAGTGCAGTACTATTTATTATAATTACATCATTATCATTACTATCATTATTATCATCAATTTTATTATTTCATTATCATTATAGCACAGTACTATTTATCATAGTTACATCATTATTATTACAATTATTATCATCAATTTCATTATCTCATTATTATCATAGCACAGTACTATTTATCATAATTACATTATTATTATTAGTATTAGTATTATTAGCAAAGATATGTGTCATCGTCGCTTAACGAAACAGTACAGTCTCACGAAAACATTTTATCTTCAAAGGAGTCCATCGTGTCCCTGCTACTGAGTGCAAAGCAACCTTGAAGCTGCAGGAACCCTTAGATAAGGGGTCCAAATGTCGTATGAAAACCGGTTGTAGTAATACATATATTCCTTTTGGTGTGGAGGAATGGATGGACGTATTTACCACTACCACAAGTTCCAAATAAACATATGCTGATCTCCTTATAAAGAGTTCAAAGTAACATCAAGACAAAGACGATATGAATCCATCAACGTTGTGATGCCAGACACAGAGAGAGTGGTCAGCTCCTGATAAGGTTGGAGACCCGGTGAGTGCTGGCATATTGACCATGACGTAACTGGGAACTGTAGTGGACACTCAGGGTGGCGGAGGCTCCTCCCTGGCGTTTGATGTCCATTATACTCTAACTCGAGTATACCTAATAGTAGTTACATGTTTGATATTGAATTGCCTATCATCTCACCTGAATGCCAAGTACACACTTGAGTTCCACAAACCAACTTAAGAGCATGATATATATTGCATAAAACTATCAAAAGCACAATCACTGAGCAAACAGGGAAGACATCAGAGTGATATATGAAATTATTAAGACAACATTTGCCGTCCTACACTTCCATACCCCACAACACTAGGGCTACACTGGCCGACCAGGTCACCTCCCCCGTGTCGACACACACTGAAGGTACACTGGCCGTACAGTGTCCACACAAGGACACCTGAACGCCGCCCAGTAGTCGATCAAGAGCAAGTTTAGGTGGATATATAAATTTACCCACTAAAGTAAAGAAATTTGCAAATAACGTGAAACGTGAGTCCACGTTTGTTTAAAACGCATTGACCGATTTACCATATGCAAGGAACTGACACACATTAACAGTGTCTCAACGGAGTGATGAGAAGAATCAACGGATTATAACCTGAATCAGCAGCAGGAAAAAATCATCATCACATTCTCACTGATCCATCAGTGAGTTAATGAGTCACTAACACCCAGAACACGTCTTACTAATGCTGGATATTTTTTTTTTTTTTTTTTTATACCTCGTCGCTGTCTCCCGCGTTTGCGAGGTAGCGCAAGGAAACAGACGAAAGAAATGGCCTAACCCCCCCCATACACATGTACATACACACGTCCACACACGCAAATATACATACCTACACAGCTTTCCATGGTTTACCCCGGACGCTTCACATGCCTTGATTCAATCCACTGACAGCACGTCAACCCCTGTATACCACATCGCTCCAATTCACTCTATTCCTTGCCCTCCTTTCACCCTCCTGCATGTTCAGGCCCCGATCACACAAAATCCTTTTCACTCCATCTTTCCACCTCCAATTTGGTCTCCCTCTTCTCCTCGTTCCCTCCACCTCCGACACATATATCCTCTTGGTCAATCTTTCCTCACTCATTCTCTCCATGTGCCCAAACCATTTCAAAACACCCTCTTCTGCTCTCTCAACCACGCTCTTTTTATTTCCACACATCTCTCTTACCCTTACGTTACTTACTCGATCAAACCACCTCACACCACACATTGTCCTCAAACATCTCATTTCCAGCACATCCATCCTCCTGCGCACAACTCTATCCATAGCCCACGCCTCGCAACCATACAACATTGTTGGAACCACTATTCCTTCAAACATACCCATTTTTGCTTTCCGAGATAATGTTCTCGACTTCCACACATTTTTCAAGGCTCCCAAAATTTTCGCCCCCTCCCCCACCCTATGATCCACTTCCGCTTCCATGGTTCCATCCGCTGACAGATCCACTCCCAGATATCTAAAACACTTCACTTCCTCCAGTTTTTCTCCATTCAAACTCACCTCCCAATTGACTTGACCCTCAACCCTACTGTACCTAATAACCTTGCTCTTATTCACATTTACTCTTAACTTTCTTCTTCCACACACTTTACCAAACTCCGTCACCAGCTTCTGCAGTTTCTCACATGAATCCGCCACCAGCGCTGTATCATCAGCGAACAACAACTGACTCACTTCCCAAGCTCTCTCATCCCCAACAGACTTCATACTTACCCCTCTTTCCAAGACTCTTGCATTTACCTCCCTAACAACCCCATCCATAAACAAATTAAACAACCATGGAGACATCACACACCCCTGCCGCAAACCTACATTCACTGAGAACCAATCACTTTCCTCTCTTCCTACACGTACACATGCCTTACATCCTCGATAAAAACTTTTCACTGCTTCTAACAACTTGCCTCCCACACCATATATTCTTAATACCTTCCACAGAGCATCTCTATCAACTCTATCATATGCCTTCTCCAGATCCATAAATGCTACATACAAATCCATTTGCTTTTCTAAGTATTTCTCACATACATTCTTCAAAGCAAACACCTGATCCACACATCCTCTACCACTTCTGAAACCACACTGCTCTTCCCCAATCTGATGCTCTGTACATGCCTTCACCCTCTCAATCAATACCCTCCCATATAATTTACCAGGAATACTCAACAAACTTATACCTCTGTAATTTGAGCACTCACTCTTATCCCCTTTGCCTTTATACAATGGCACTATGCACGCATTCCGCCAATCCTCAGGCACCTCACCATGAGTCATACATACATTAAATAACCTTACCAACCAGTCAACAATACAGTCACCCCCTTTTTTAATAGATTCCACTGCAATACCATCCAAACCTGCTGCCTTGCCGGCTTTCATCTTCCGCAAAGCTTTTACTACCTCTTCTCTGTTTACCAAATCATTTTCCCTAACCCTCTCACTTTGCACACCACCTCGACCAAAACACCCTATATCTGCCACTCTGTCATCAGACACATTCAACAAACCTTCAAAATACTCATTCCATCTCCTTCTCACATCACCACTACTTGTTATCACCTCCCCATTTACACCCTTCACTGAAGTTCCCATTTGCTCCCTTGTCTTACGCACCCTATTTACCTCCTTCCAGAACATCTTTTTATTCTCCCTAAAATTTACTGATAGTCTCTCACCCCAACTCTCATTTGCCCTTTTTTTCACCTCTTGCACCTTTCTCTTGACCTCCTGTCTCTTTCTTTTATACTTCTCCCACTCAATTGCATTTTTTCCCTGCAAAAATCGTCCAAATGCCTCTCTCTTCTCTTTCACTAATACTCTTACTTCTTCATCCCACCACTCACTACCCTTTCTAAACAGCCCACCTCCCACTCTTCTCATGCCACAAGCATCTTTTGCGCAATCCATCACTGATTCCCTAAATACATCCCATTCCTCCCCCACTCCCCTTACTTCCATTGTTCTCACCTTTTTCCATTCTGTACACAGTCTCTCCTGATACTTCCTCACACAGGTCTCCTTCCCAAGCTCACTTACTCTCACCACCTTCTTCACCCCAACATTCACTCTTTTTTTCTGTTGGTGAAAATAAGGATATTGTGATAATAATGATAATGATAATAATAATAATGATCTTTCTTTCTTTCATACTATTCGCCATTTCCCGCATTAGCGAGGTAGCGTTGAGAACAGAGGACTGGGCCCTTGAGGGAATATCCTCACCTGGGATAGGGGATAGGGGAGAAAGAATACTTCCCACGTATTCCCTGCGTGTCGTAGAAGGCGACTAAAAGGGGAGGGAGCGGGGGGCTGGAAATCCTCCCCTCTCACTTTTTTTTTTTTTTTTAATTTTCCAAAAGAGGAAATAATAATGATAATAATGATAATAATAATAATTATAATAATAATAATAATAGTAATGGTAATGATAATGATAATTGTAATAATGATGATACTAAATACTAATAATGATAGTAATGATAATAATAAAAATAATAATAATATTATTTCACCCCTATCCCTGGGGATAGGGGTGAAAGAATACTTCCCACGTATTCCTCGCGTGTCGTAGAAAGCGACTAGAGGGGACGGGAGCGGGGGGCCGGAAATCCTCCCCTCCTTGTATTAACTTTCTAAAATGGGTAACAGAATGCTGGATATATCTCCACATATATCAAGTCCAGTTCTAAGACATATGGGGGTTGTAACCGCCAGATGTTTATTATAAAACTTATGATAGACTAACTCCGTTGTGCCATACTGGAACCATTCTTTGGTTTTCGGTATCATTTTAACAGAAAGTCGCTGTGTGATTAGTTATTGTTCTTCTTACGGTTGTTTATAAGCTGCAGCACCCATCACCCAAATTAACTATATTTTGGCTTATCTTCTTCCTTATACTTCCCCGCATCCTTCATGCGCCCTTCTTCATTTAACTTCCATTCGCTATCACGTGGTCTTAATCACAACTACATCATGAATGTAAATACCTCCAAGTATCATTCAGTCGTCTTGGTCACTGGTCCCCCATCCCTTGAAGCAAACCCAATGTAAGATACTTTTGTTCATAAGGAAACTGGACATATTTCATTTGCCACCAGAAAAGAGGCGGCGGCTTGAATGGAGCAATTATCAGCAACGTA
>NC_092235.1:4409956-4432298 GCF_036320965.1 Panulirus ornatus | reverse complement strand
TGATGCAGTTATGATAAATAGAACTGTAGTATTATGATAATGAAATGATAAAATTGATGATGATAATAATAGTAATACGAATGATGTAATTATAATAAATAGTACTGTACTTTAATAATGATGAAATAATGAAATTGATGATAATGATTATAGTAATAATAATGATGTAATTATAATAAATAGTACTGTACTATAATGATAATGAAATAATAAATTTGATGATAATAATAACAATGATAATAATGATGTAATTATAATGAATAGTACTGTACTAAAATAATAATGAAATGATAAAATTGATGATAATGATAATAGCAATAACAATGACGTAATTATGATAAATAGTACTGTACTATAATAATAATGAAATAATAAAATTGATATTATCATCAATTTCAGTATTTCATTATTATTATAGTGCAGTACTATTTATTATAATTACATCATCATCATTACTATCATTATTATCATCAATTTTATTATTTCATTATCATTATAGTACAGTACTATTTATCATAATTACATCATTATTATTACAATTATTATCATCAATTTCATTATCTCATTATTATTATTATAGCACAGTACTATTTATCATAATTACATTATCATTATTAGTATTAGTATTATTAGCGAAGATATGTGTCATCGTCGCTTAACGAAACAGTACAGTCTCACGAAAACATTTTATCTTCAAAGGAGTCCATCGTGTCCCTGCTACTGAGTGCAAAGCAACCTTGAAGCTGCAGGAACCCTTAGATAAGGGGTCCAAATGTCGTATGAAAACCGGTTGTAGTAATACATATATTCCTTTTGGTGTGGAGGAATGGATGGACGTATTTACCACTACCACAAGTTCCAAATAAACATATGCTGATCTCCTTATAAAGAGTTCAAAGTAACATCAAGACAAAGACGATATGAATCCATCAACGTTGTGATGCCAGACACAGAGAGAGTGGTCAGCTCCTGATAAGGTTGGAGACCTGGTGAGTGCTGGCATATTGACCATGACGTAACTGGGAACTGTAGTGGACACTCAGGGTGGCGGAGGCTCCTCCCTGGCGTTTGATGTCCATTATACTCTAACTCGAGTATACCTAATAGTAGTTACATGTTTGATATTGAATTGATTACCATCTCACCTGAATGCCAAGTACACACGAGTTCCGTAAACCAACTTAAGAGCATGATATATATTGCATAAAACTATCAAAAGTCCAATCACTGAGCAAACAGGGAAGACATCAGAGTGATATATGAAATTATTAAGACAACATTTGCCGTCCTACACTTCCATACCCCACAACACTAGGGCTACACTGGCCGACCAGGTCACCTCCCCCGTGTCGACACACACTGAAGGTACACTGGCCGTACAGTGTCCACACAAGGACACCTGAACGCCGCCCAGTAGTCGATCAAGAGCAAGTTTAGGTGGATATATAAATTTACCCACTAAAGTAAAGAAATTTGCAAATAACGTGAAACGTGAGTCCACGTTTGTTTAAAACGCATTGACCGATTTACCATATACAAGGAACTGACACACATTAACAGTGTCTCAACGGAGTGATGAGAAGAATCAACGGATTATAACCTGAATCAGCAGCAGGAAAAAATCATCATCACATTCTCACTGATCCATCAGTGAGTTAATGAGTCACTAACACCCAGAACACGTCTTACTAATGCTGGATATTCTTTTTTTTTTTTTTTATACCTCGTCGCTGTCTCCCGCGTTTGCGAGGTAGCGCAAGGAAACAGACGAAAGAAATGGCCCAACCCCCCCCCCATACACATGTACATACACACGTCCACACACGCAAATATACATACCTACACAGCTTTCCATGGTTTACCCCGGACGCTTCACATGCCTTGATTCAATCCACTGACAGCACGTCAACCCCTGTATACCACATCGCTCCAATTCACTCTATTCCTTGCCCTCCTTTCACCCTCCTGCATGTTTAGGCCCCGATCACACAAAATCCTTTTCACTCCATCTTTCCACCTCCAATTTGGTCTCCCTCTTCTCCTCGTTCCCTCCACCTCCGACACATATATCCTCTTGGTCAATCTTTCCTCACTCATTCTCTCCATGTGCCCAAACCATTTCAAAAACACCCTCTTCTGCTCTCTCAACCACGCTCTTTTTATTTCCACACATCTCTCTTACCCTTACGTTACTTACTCGATCAAACCACCTCACACCACACATTGTCCTCAAACATCTCATTTCCAGCACATCCATCCTCCTGCGCACAACTCTATCCATAGCCCACGCCTCGCAACCATACAACATTGTTGGAACCACTATTCCTTCAAACATACCCATTTTTGCTTTCCGGGATAATGTTCTCGACTTCCACACATTTTTCAAGGCTCCCAAAATTTTCGCCCCCTCCCCCACCCTATGATCCACTTCCGCTTCCATGGTTCCATCCGCTGAAAGATCCACTCCAGATATCTAAAACACTTCACTTCCTCCAGTTTTTCTCCATTCAAACTCACCTCCCAATTGACTTGACCCTCAACCCTACTGTACCTAATAACCTTGCTCTTATTCACATTTACTCTTAACTTTCTTCTTCCACACACTTTACCAAACTCCGTCACCAGCTTCTGCAGTTTCTCACATGAATCCGCCACCAGCGCTGTATCATCAGCGAACAACAACTGACTCACTTCCCAAGCTCTCTCATCCCCAACAGACTTCATACTTACCCCTCTTTCCAAGACTCTTGCATTTACCTCCCTAACAACCCCATCCATAAACAAATTAAACAACCATGGAGACATCACACACCCCTGCCGCAAACCTACATTCACTGAGAACGAATCACTTCCTCTCTTCCTACACGTACACATGCCTTACATCCTCGATAAAAACTTTTCACTGCTTCTAACAACTTGCCTCCCACACCATATATTCTTAATACCTTCCACAGAGCATCTCTATCAACTCTATCATATGCCTTCTCCAGATCCATAAATGCTACATACAAATCCATTTGCTTTTCTAAGTATTTCTCACATACATTCTTCAAAGCAAACACCTGATCCACACATCCTCTACCACTTCTGAAACCACACTGCTCTTCCCCAATCTGATGCTCTGTACATGCCTTCACCCTCTCAATCAATACCCTCCCATATAATTTACCAGGAATACTCAACAAACTTATACCTCTGTAATTTGAGCACTCACTCTTATCCCCTTTGCCTTTGTACAATGGCACTATGCACGCATTCCGCCAATCCTCAGGCACCTCACCATGAGTCATACATACATTAAATAACCTTACCAACCAGTCAACAATACAGTCACCCCCTTTTTTAATAAATTCCACTGCAATACCATCCAAACCTGCTGCCTTGCCGGCTTTCATCTTCCGCAAAGCTTTTACTACCTCTTCTCTGTTTACCAAATCATTTTCCCTAACCCTCTCACTTTGCACACCACCTCGACCCAAACACCCTATATCTGCCACTCTGTCATCAGACACATTCAACAAACCTTCAAAATACTCATTCCATCTCCTTCTCACATCACCACTACTTGTTATCACCTCCCCATTTACACCCTTCACTGAAGTTCCCATTTGCTCCCTTGTCTTACACACCCTATTTACCTCCTTCCAGAACATCTTTTTATTCTCCCTAAAATTTACTGATAGTCTCTCACCCCAACTCTCATTTGCCCTTTTTTTCACCTCTTGCACCTTTCTCTTGACCTCCTGTCTCTTTCTTTTATACTTCTCCCACTCAATTGCATTTTTTCCCTGCAAAAATCGTCCAAATGCCTCTCTCTTCTCTTTCACTAATACTCTTACTTCTTCATCCCACCACTCACTACCCTTTCTAAACAGCCCACCTCCCACTCTTCTCATGCCACAAGCATCTTTTGCGCAATCCATCACTTATTCCCTAAATACATCCCATTCCTCCCCCACTCCCCTTACTTCCATTGTTCTCACCTTTTTCCATTCTGTACACAGTCTCTCCTGATACTTCCTCACACAGGTCTCCTTCCCAAGCTCACTTACTCTCACCACCTTCTTCACCCCAACATTCACTCTTTTTTTCTGTTGGTGAAAATAAGGATATTGTGATAATAATGATAATGATAATAATAATAATGATCTTTCTTTCTTTCATACTATTCGCCATTTCCCGCATTAGCGAGGTAGCGTTGAGAACAGAGGACTGGGCCCTTGAGGGAATATCCTCACCTGGGATAGGGGATAGGGGAGAAAGAATACTTCCCACGTATTCCCTGCGTGTCGTAGAAGGCGACTAAAAGGGGAGGGAGCGGGGGGCTGGAAATCCTCCCCTCTCACTTTTTTTTTTTTTTTAATTTTCCAAAAGAGGGAATAATAATGATAATAATGATAATAATAATAATTATAATAATAATAATAATAGTAATGGTAATGATAATGATAATTGTAATAATGATGATACTAAATACTAATAATGATAGTAATGATAATAATAAAAATAATAATAATATTATTTCACCCCTATCCCTGGGGATAGGGGTGAAAGAATACTTCCCACGTATTCCTCGCGTGTCGTAGAAAGCGACTAGAGGGGACGGGAGCGGGGGCCGGAAATCCTCCCCTCCTTGTATTAACTTTCTAAAATGGGTAACAGAATGCTGGATATATCTCCACATATATCAAGTCCAGGTTCTAAGACATTATGGGGTGTTGTACCGCCAGATGTTTATTATAAACTTATGATAGACTACTCCGTTGTGCCATACTGGAACCATTCTTTGGTTTTCGTTATCATTTTAACAGAAGTCTGCTGTGTGATTAGTTATTGTTCTTCCTTACGTTGTTTATAAGGCTGCACCATCACCCAATACTATATTTTGCTTATCTTCCTATACTTCCCCGCATCCTTCATGCGCCCTTCTTCATTTAACTTCCATTCGCTATCACGTGGTCTTAATCACAACTACATCATGTATGTAAATACCTCCAAGTATCATTCAGTCGTCTTGGTCACTGGGTCCTCTCCCATCCCTTGAGCAAACCCAATGTAAGAATACTTTTGTTCATAAGGAAACTGGACATATTTCATTTGCCACCAAGAAAAGAGGCGGCGGCTTGAATGGAGCAATTATCAGCAACGTAATTGTTGTGTCTGGCATATTTACCAGACCATGTTTGGTCCACATCAATAATATCACATATTACAGAAACACTTATGTCGTGATAACTGTTGTGCACTGAGCGATTACCTTACCCAGAGGGCGGGGCCATTGTGCTTCATACGTGTATCTGAAATGTTTGGTATACACTGTCTTGATGGCCTGTAGAGTATTGTCATTGAAAGGGAATATATGAAAGCATTGCCTAATAATTTTTACATGATTCCAAGTAGAAGGACCTGGTTAATGGACATTTTAATGGTTGCAGTGACAGTTCATTGATTATATGTTAAAATAAACGTTTAAGTTTCTACAGACAGTGCTTTTAGTGGCCGGCTAGATTAACAGATACTATACGTAGAGAGAGAGAGAGAGAGAGAGAGAGAGAGAGGAGAGAGAGAGAGAGAGAGAGAGAGAGAGAGAGAGAGAGAGAGAGAGAGAGAGAGAGAGAGAGAGAGAGAGAGAGAGAGAGAGAGGAACCATGCAACATTAAGGAATATCATAGAGACCAACAGATACAGACCACATACCGTCAGCATGTGTGGAGGCAGCCACCAAGCCTTGCGAGGGAACATAACACAAGGCACGTCCACAGTTGACGATACCATCGCTCTTTTAAGGGGGAAACTCCATTCCAACTTAAGAAGTTGTCGTAAACTATTGTGAAGATGGCTTGGCTATATTTGACTAGGATATCCAAGTAAAGGAAACACTGTCGTATGCAAACAGCAGCCATGTGAACTCAGCAGATGTTGTTTGTTGAATGATGCTTGTGAATATCTATAGTGACACATACATCACACATATCTATGATCATATATTGTTACATTTTGCATGGCTCTTTATGTTAACACATTATGAAGCCTTTAGAGTTGGAGAGTATCATTCCAGTAAGCACTGCTCTTTATCCTGCATTAACAATGACCCTCGAGGCTGGCAGTCGTTCACAGAATCATCATAGATTAATTCATTAAATCCTATATAATCTTCTGATAATATCTTAATTGTTACATATCATCCCATTCTACTTTCCTCTTCTTTTGTCCTCCACATCAGACACATATATCCTCTTTGTCAACCTCTCCTCTCTCATTCTCTCGGTATGTTCAGATCACCTCTGCGCACCCATCTTCAGCTCCGTCAACCATACCTTTCTTATTGCCACAGATGACACAAGAGGGTGAATATGTTGGAAGTAGAATATTGGGGACAATATGTAGTGTGAGGAGGGTTATTCAAACAAGAAATTTTAGGGTAAGAGAGAGGTGAGGTAGTAAGAGGAGTATGTATGAGAGCTGAGGGATGTATGCTGAAATGGTGAGGACATAAGGAGAGGATGACAATATGGGTATACATTTCTGAAGTAAACATAATTTGAAAAACAGGTAAACCAAGTAGATGGGAGGATGGGGTGAAAGGGGCTTTGGGTGTACTGGGCCCGAACATGCAGGTGGGTGAGAGGCGTGCAAAGGAGAGAGCGATTTGGAGTGATGTCGAAGGGCCAAATCAGGGCGTATAAAGTGGTCGAGGGAAACCACGTAAGGGTATATAGGGCGAGGTCGCACTTAGAGGGTTATGGTTTTGGTGCATTATACTTGGCAGGTAGATAGTAGATGCGAGTGAATGAGGCCATTTCCTTCGTTTGTTTACGGTGCTGCCTTGTCAATACACAATTAAACAGCTATAGTAACATCATACACTACCGCAGACCCACCTTCAGCTGAAATCACTCACCCTTCCTTCTTCCTACTTCTCTCTTCACCAAGCCAATTGTCATGACTCTCTCTTCTCATACTCCTCCAAAGGAAGGAAAGAAAAGGAAGGCGGGGAAAATCTGCCATCCTGTCATCAAACACATTCAGCACTTCCTTAGATAAGTAACTCCGCCTCCTCTTCACCTCATCACTACCTGTTACCCAGTTTGCCCCTTCACCGATGTTCCCATTAGTTATACTAGTAATTTCCTTTTCCCTGAAGTTTGCTGATACCTGCTCACACTAACACTTATTTTCTCTTTTTCTCAGCGCTGCATATTCCTCCTGACGTCTTGCCCTTTCTCTTTACATCAAACAATCACTTTCATTCCTCTCCTTAGATAACGCCCATACAACTCTCTTTTTTCTTTAATAAGCAACTTTACTTCATCACAGCACTCCATACCGTTTCTCACCTGCCCACCTCCACCTTTTGTATGCCACATATTTTGCACATGCCAGAACTGTTTCCCTGAATACATACCTCCCGTTCCTTATCCACTCCCCTAGCTTCGTTTACTCTCACATTTTGCTATTCTGCACTCAGTCTCCCGGGCATGTCTTCACACGTCTCTTGTCCAAGCTCACTTACTTTCATAACCCTATTCTCACTCATATCATTTCCTCTTTTCCGAAAGCCTCTACACATCTTCACCCTTACCTCGACCACTTAATGATCAGACATCCCACCAGCTGCCTCTCTCAGCACATCCACATCCATTTTCACACTACATTTCAGGATGAGTCTAATAGCCAGCCAGGAAGTTGAAGAGAAAGAAAAATTTTATGCCTTATGATACGGGTTCTTACTTAATGGTCAGCTGTTTATAATCGCCAAGTCGAAGTATACTTATATGAGTATATATACTTACTCCTTTACTTATCTACATCTTAATACATACATACATACATACAAATCTCCAACAACCAGGATCGAACCCGGCGCCCTTGTGTAAGAAGAGGGAATGCTACCACTAGGCTATGGGCCTGGCAAAATAGGAAATAACGTTATTCGAATACTATGTACTCGAATACCCTTCGTCTCACTTTGGTGAGCAACGGGGCTACACCGGTCATTTCCCAACAGGCGCACATAGCCAGCAGATGGCATTTTACCGAACCTAATTATAGATTGAGAGTTTTATTATTTTCTTAAGCGAAAAGTCCTTGTTTCCAAGTTCTGGAGAAATTAAAGTACATTTCAATGTAAACATGAAGTAAAAAGTATAGAAATTTAACGTTTTCCCCGACGCCGTCTCCAATCAGTACTGTTTACTATCTGCTTGGGACTCCGCGATGACCTTCAAGTCTCGAACCAGGCGGGGGCGTGGGTACTGGTCAATGAAGTAAAGAGTATAGAAATTCAACGTTTTTCCCGATGTCGCCTCTCCACTCTGCTATCTGTTTGGGACTTCGCGATGACTTTCAAGTCTCGGATCAAAGAAAGCAGACTGGGGCGCTGGAATTGGTCAATATCAGTGGCGAGATGGACAAGCTGGCACAGGCGGTGTCGGACTCCGTCGTCCTTCTGATCCTCAGCCAATTGGGCAATGAGGTACCCGAAGGAGTAGACGTCGTTAGCGGGAGCAACTGGCTCTTCCTCCATGACTTCGGGGGCCATCCAGGGACATCGCGCTGGGTCACCTGTTATAGAAGGCACGTCACCAGCGTAACTGCTCAGACCGTAGTCGATGATATGGAAGACTGGGCCATGGTGGCGGGTCTGGGTTACGGTAACATTATTCATCTTGAAGTCAAGATGAATGACCCCCTTATCATGAATTTCTTGAAGTCTCTTCCCAATGGAGATGAGAGACTCAATAACCTCCTGGCCGCTGCAGTTTTCTATATAGCTGACGTAGTTTTGACCAGTGTAGGACATCAGGAGTCTTGCTGGATGGAAAGCCAGACCCTTGACCAATGGGGCCCCTCCAGCGCCGGACAGGAAGATCTGAATGTCAGCTTCGCGAAGGAGAGCGTACCTCTCGTCGTTTTTCTTCATGGTTTTAAGGACCCCATATTCATAATTGAAGCGAACGAGCTGAACTGATCCATTGCCGCCCTCGCCAATATCGGAAACGATTCGAATCCACCTTAACTGGTCCTCGCTGAGGATGTAGTCCTGAAGGTCTGCCTCCAAGCTGAGATCGGCCACGACTAGGGAAGAGTAGGCAGTTGGTGAGCTGGTGGGTTGGGCCGCGACTGGAGGGAGGGATTCAGTTGATGGATGTGTGGGTTGTGCCACGAGTGGAGGGAGGGATGCAATGGGTGGGTTTGTGGGTTGGGCCACGACTGGAAGGGGGGATGCAGTTGGTGGGGGTGTTGGTTGGGCCACGAGTAAAGGGGGGGATGCAGTTGGTGGGGGTGTGGGTTGGGCCACGAGTGGAGGGGGGGATGCAGTTGGTGGGGGTGTTGGTTGGGCCACGAGTAAAGGGGGGGATGCAGTTGGTGGGGGTGTGGGTTGGGCCACGAGTGGAGGGGGGGATGCAGTTGGTGGGTGGATGAGTTGGGCCTCGACTGCAGTTGCTGGTGGGGTGGGTTGTTGCACGGTGTTGGGGGAGTCTACAACGTCCCCACAGGTGACTAGTATTTGTATCCCGCGAGCTGCAAGTCTCTCCCGCAGAGCGGCAGCATTGCGGGCAGCAACAAGGCGGTTCACTCTCGCCTGCCGCTCGTCCACCACATGCTCCTGACGAGTGCGACGGCGTTCCCGACGAACGGTGTGCCGGCCACGCCACGCAATAGCCTGTTGACGCTCCCAGTGGCTCGCTCTTCTTCGGGTTTCGACGATTCGAGTAACTCGGTCCATAGGAGGGGTATATGTTTTTGTCCTTTGATGAGATTTGACTAGACCCATCAATTTCATATACGTGTTGAGCCAAAAATATGTTGGTATTTAGTAAAGATAGAAACAGTTAACATATATAGTGGTGTTATGTAGTTAAGATAGAAAAAGTTAACATTGGCTAAGATAGAAACCTAAGGACATAAGGAACACAAAGGTGTTGTGAACATGTCATGAATTTGAGATGAACATAAGCGTAGTGGACATTCAATGATAAAGGTGAGGATGGGCTTAACTTATGGTGAAGAAAAGGGTGCAGTAAACAAATAATGAACATTAGGTAGTAATGAACATGTCATGTCACGTAAATGTGTGGTGAACATATGATGAACGAAAGGGTGTAGTGAACATGTATTGAACATAAGTGGGTAAAGAGCGTATGATTAACGTTATAGTGTGGTGATTATTAAGTGATGAACATGATGTAGGCTTAGCAGATGATGAACATAAGGGTTTAGTGAACAGATGATGAACATAAAGGGTGCAGTGATCATATAGATGAATAGATAGATAGAATTATAGATTGAGAGATTTATCATTTTCTTAGGCGAAAGGTCCTTGTTTCCAAGTTCTGGAGAAATTTAAGTACCTTTCAATGGAAACATGAAGTAAAAAGTATAGAAATTTAACGTTTTCTCCGGTATCGCCTCTCCAGTCTGCTATCTGCTTGTGACTTCGCGATGACCTGCATGTGTCGGAATGATATAAGGAAGAAATGGCAAGGAATGATTAAACAGGAAAGCGATGGAAACGAAGAACATTTGCTCCCAGGATCGTGGTGGTGGAGGTGTTGGCCAGGGTGGTGGCTGGAGTTGTCTGTCGGTCCGTCAGGTGTGATGATGGCGACACGTCTACAAGGGACGGGTGGCGGGCGGATGATGGACATCTTCCCATTACTTCCCTACGAATGATATTCATTATTTCTATTTCTGAAGCGCTGAACTTTAAATACTGCAGACTTGCCAGCCATGTCACAGCCGGTTGGAAGGTATGTAAACCACAGACACACTTAGAGAGGGCGTTAGTGTGAAGATAGATTTATAAACCCGCCATATTTCGCGAGTAATATGCAGCAATATGATCCTTCCCCCTGCAACACTAGTACAGCCAGCCATGGTCATCACTACAGAAGGAGACACCCTTCAACGCATCTTCACTACACCTTGAACCATACGTCACCTTCAACCCTCAACAAATGCAGAGCGGAACTACAACCCTGTTGTAGGGTTTGACCTGAGGCCAACCTCACTACATGCTTATCTTCACTACAACCGAAAGACAAACAGACAGACAGACAGAGGGCGTGAGAGAGAGAGAGAGAGAGAGAGAGAGAGAGAGAGAGAGAGAGAGAGAGAGAGAGAGAGAGAGAGAGAGAGAGAGAGAGAGAGAGAGAGAGAGAGAGAGAGGGGGGGGAAAAGCGATTGATATCGATAGGGATAGAATGGGATATATATATATATATATATATATATATATATATTTGATGGAAGAACAATGCGGGTGTTACCGGACTAACCCTTCGGTGCAGCTGTATGATATCATCAGTCGACAAGTGGGAGAGTACGTTCTCGTCGAAGAAGCCCTCACTCCATCACCTACCCTGCTTCTGATTGTGGCGCAACCTTAATTGCTCTCGAGAGTCAATGGGTTATGAATGTGTAAAAGTTAAATTCATGAAAAACACAATTCTTCCTCCCTCACAATAAAGCTTACTGGAAAGGTAGGAAGACATTTTATGCTTCTGGTAACAAATATGTGACAAATAAGGATAAATCGAAAGGTTTAGTGTTGTCCTATTCTCCCAACTTAGCTCATCTGAGACATGTTCTTAACAAACAGTTCTTGTAATGTTGCTTTCCAGTACAAATACACCATCAGCAAGGGCGTCCTGCTGTCAATGGACTGAACCAGGGTATGTGAAATGCCTGCAGTAGACCATGGAAAGGTCTGTGGGGCATGGATGTGGATAGGGAGCTGTGGTTTCGGTGCATTACACATGACAGCTAAGAGACTGAGTGCGAACGAATGTGGTGGCCTTTTTTGTCAGTTTTCCGGGCGCTACCTCGCCATTACTATTATTATAAATATCACTGATATCATAATCATTATCTATTATCATTATTATCAATTGTTATCATTTTTATCACCATCATTCCTGATATTATTGATATTATCATTATCATTAATACTATTATCATCATCATTCACCATATATACATATATATCAATATGTTATTGATATCATTAGTCTTTTCATTATCATTATTGATATTATTATCATTAATATCAATATCATAATTATCATTATAACTATCATGACCTCTTGTGGGGCCCCCATCCCCTACTGGGGCCCCGACACTACACCCTGACCATGTCATCCTCCCTCGCCACTGACAAAGGCATTTTGCCATGGATGACTGACTGTCCATGGTGGATATAGCCATGGATGACTGTTCATGGTGGGATATAGCCATAGATGACTGTCCATGGTGGGATATAGCCAGGGATAATTTGGATAACTGAATGAAATAGTTATTTACAATTGATCTTGATATCTCGTTAAATAGAAATATGCAGTAATAACATGGCACAGCCCCACACATTCCCGGTGACAGTTGGGTCACCAGACTCCACAGCCTTCATTGGACTATCAGTCAAGACGCCAGAACCACTCGGTATCCTCCACCAAGTCATCACCAGACACTACAGCTTCAAACTTCACCTTTTGGGCCACATCATCAGTCACAACTTCAGACTTCACTTCTTCGTCTACATCATCAGCCACAACTTCAGACTTCACCTCTTCGGCTACATCATCAGCCACAACTTCAGACTTCACCTCTTCGGCTACATCATCAGCCACAACTTCAGACTTCACCTCTTCGTCTACATCATCAGTCACAACTTCAGACTTCACCTCTTCGTCTACATCATCAGTCACAACTTCAGACTTCACCTCTTCGGCTACATCATCAGCCACAACTTCAGACTTCACCTCTTCGGCTACATCATCAGTCACAACTTCAGACTTCACCTCTTCGGCTACATCACCAGACACAGCTGTCAGACTCACGCACACTACCATTAATTTTTCATTAGGTATTTGTCATTATCATTTTACTGTGAGTTACATAGAGTTAGATGCATGTTGCCACGGGCTCACTGTTCCCACGGGCTACTGTTAATCAGGATGTTTGAACACGTAAGAGCTGATCTGTTATTTGAAAACGTTGTTGAATGGGTGTTGACGGACTCCCATATAACCCCTGTCAGTGTGACCTGAGGGGACACACTGGCCAGCATCGTCACACTGTTCACTAGAGTGTGTCGTAGTGTGTCATAAGACTATAGCCCAGAGTACTACAGATGGACGTACACGTTTTGTTGTAATAAATCTACAAAGGCCGCCTGATCTTCATTGTGTACCACAGACGAAGAAGACCTGATTTCCTTCCTCTCAACTCAACCTTACAAATGGTGGCAGTGACGTAAGAACCCACGTGACCACACACGACCGTCACATCTACTTCATATTTCTACGTCTGGTGTTGCCAGCAGTCATACAAGCCTACCTGACACAGTCCTGGTGCTCCCTCCTGTGGACGTTAAGGGCGGAACCCACGGCCAGCTACGTTCTCCATCACCCGTACCTCAATGCATTGAAGATACGCCTTTATTGCATTGCTGACACTGTGTCGCTTGCAAGGGCATCAAGACAGCGCCACCGCCGTGCAGTGTTGTCATCACATCCAGACGTGTCAAGCAAGGTCAACCATCCTGCCAACACCAACGTGGAGGTCATCTTGTCAACCGCTCCAGAGACGCGTCATCATCAGCCGTGGCGACATCCCAGACGTCAGCATCGCGTGGTCCAGCCCTTGTCACTCACTCAACTTTCCTGCTAGCTGGTCGCTACTCTGCACACATCTTCACCTCGCTACACCCAGGCAACCGCTACTCTGCACACACCACCTCGCTACACCCAGCGAGTCGCTACTCTGCACACATCTTCATCTCGCTCACTCAGCGAGCCGCTACTCTGCACACATCTCCACCTCGCTACACCCAAGACGTCTTCGTAAGCGAATCTCCCATTCAGATAAGAACTGTGTCAAAATGGTTCACTCTTTGAGGTATGCTCTTTTTGTGTGTTACTAGTTCCTAGTCTATAAATATAGACATTTATATATTTTGGGTAATATGATTATTCATCTTTGTAGTTTAGCAAATTAGTCTAAGTTTTCAGTTATTCTTGCATATATTCTTTCTTATGTTTTCATACGTTGGTACTATTCTTTTTAGTGATGATTACTTTCATATATAGAGTCCATTACTGATATGTTATACTATTATTTGCACCTCTCATATACAAAGTCTTGTATTCATATGTTATACAGTTATGCCAGCCTTTTATTGCCTTTATTTCATTACAATATTTTCAAATGATATTCATGTTATGTATTTTGTATTAAGTCAATAGTGTTAATTATATTTTAAATATTTTG
Source organism: Panulirus ornatus (assembly GCF_036320965.1). NCBI lineage: Eukaryota > Metazoa > Arthropoda > Malacostraca > Decapoda > Palinuridae > Panulirus > Panulirus ornatus. Next base: position 4,418,027 of record NC_092235.1, on the reverse strand, counting down.
GGGGGGCTATTACTTACACACTTTATGTTAGATTGTATTACAAGTCCGATGAAATTCCACGCGGTAATCGTAAAAGTTCATATGTACTTAGGAATTTACCTAGAGTCTCTTATTATAAACGGAACCAGCCTTCTAAAATGGCGACGTCACACAAAGTTGTTTTGACAGATTCTGGTGACACAGATGACCCACAGAAACCTTCTCACACGTTACCACACCCACACCCACCTCCCCCTCCACATCACAAAAACTCGGGACAATGAATTCCTTCACAAAAAACTGTTTTTACACTAAAACAAGCTAGGGAACCACACGAGTTATTTGATGGTAAACTGTCAAATTTTAATCGGTGGATTAGAAATGCAGAGGACATTGTTGAACATAATGGTGATGCAGGAGACAAAGCGCTTATAACTTCTGCTAAAAATCTCATTGATTTCAACAAGACTAACAATTAAGCTAGGGTTGTCTATGACTCAGATGACATTCGAAACTGTACATCTTGGGAGGAATTCAAAACGTTGTTTACATCAGGTTGTGAAGAATCATTCACGTCCTTTAACGTGCTCTTAACACAACATACTTGGATGATACGTCAGTCCCTGATTACATGGAAGAATGAGATTAGTTAGGCAGGCTTATGAATCCTCACCCTGGATATCGGCCATGATGAATCCTGAAACTCATGTGCAAACACTCATGCGTTTATTACACATAACCTTCATTCTCAAGGACCTGACCTCCAGACGTAAGACGACGGTTACTTAATGAAGACATCGACCCATCATTGTGGGTCAGTAACAAAAGTGTTGAATTACACTCAAAAGAAAGGTGGTTATTCCAACACCAAGACACTGGGGAGGGTGTCGGCTTCCCAAAGTGTGACGTAACATTCTAGTGGTCAACACAATCATTCTTCTCATGGTCAAATACAGCGATTCAGTGATGACAAACACTCACATAAAGTGACGTGCTTCCGGTGTGGCCAACCAGGACATAAAGCGAATGTGTGTCCTTACACATGGGACTCATTCTCACGTGAGCCTTGACCAGAACAACAAACGCAGTCAACAACCCATGTCATCACAGCCTCGGTCGTCACAATTCTGCCGACCTAGTCATGATTTCCTCCAGTCAGACATCAGGCTGACCTTCACCCGCTCGCGCCCAACACCACCAAGCAGGTGTTCATATCATAGCAACGCTAGACACACTTCAGCGGAATGTCGAGCATTAGCTAGACAGACGTCATCTAACGCAGGTTCATCATGTCATTATCAACAATGACAATCTCTCGTTCATGACAAGACTCCATCACATAAGGAACTCTTAAGACATTTTCGTTCTTCGCCATTTTCTCACATTAAAAGTTTCGATTTACTGTGTTCTTTCCAGGATAAACCAATCACAATATTTCTAGACAGAAGCACGGAAGCAGATGTCATTCATTGTGATTTTATTCAACCATTAATGGGGCGCACTCAACTTGTTCAATGCTCGGACTTTTACCCATCCCTTCAAAGTATCTCAAATGAAAATCTCGACGTAAGGGGCACTATTGAAATGAACATTCTCATAGGCGACTCGGTCATTACCGTAACCCCTTACATTGTTCGTCGTGTAACGTTTCCTGCTAACTTGTTACAAGGACGCCACTCTATGTGTGGCACAGCATAAGATCTGTCCTATTGATCATGTGGTTTGTGTTGATAATACGTTCTTGCCATTGTCAGAGAAGAGTTCTCACTCAGAGTCATTAATACATCTGCTTCCACGTCCTGCTTCACGGTAGACAATACGCATCCTTTTTACTTTTCTACTCATCATTGTCCTGGTAAACTGAGAACCAACATGACTCTGCATAGTGACACATTAACGAAGGTTCCTCTCTCACTTTCTCGAACATGGATGTATGATCATGGACTTAGACATAGTCAGGGTGATCTGGCACTAAGAGTAGTTGCTGAACCTTCCTCACTAACTGTCAAAGGACTATCGATGGATGCCTCTATTCATGAGACCGCAGATGGAGAGGTCACCATATACGTTGCCAATACGTGACCCCACTCCTGTCCGTCTCCGCAGAGGGACCAAGCTTATGGAATTCTCCGTTTTGAAGTCCAGAATTCAAGACGAGGAGTTGCATGAGTTTAATATCCGTCTAGTCTCACATTCCATTAACCCACCACCACCTACTCCTCCTACCCCTGACTCAGCAGTGCACGGCTTGAGTCAGCTCCCCACCATCACCCCTGACATGATATCCAAGGTAGGATTAACCAAACATGTTGACCAGTTAACAGACTTACTTAACCAGTATAGGTCTACTATTGCCTTATCAGGAGAACCACTTGGTAGAACTCATTTGGATGTTCACATTATTAACTTATAGAAAAACACACGTCCCATTGACGTCCCAGCCTATCGATTGACACACGCACACAGAGACATAGCAAACAAACTTGTTCAGGACATGTTGAAAGATAATGTTATAGAGGAATCACGATCACCATGGAATTCACCACTTCTAATCGTTCCGAAAAAGGACGGAACTTTTAGACCAGTCATAGATTTTAGAAAACTCAACACCAAGGTCACTTTGAAAGATGGTTTCCCATTACCAGTGGTATCAGAGCTTCTTCATAACCTCGGTGACAATAAGGTATTTTCAACTTTGGATTTATTGAGCGGATTTTGGCAGATTCCCTTGTCAGAGGAAAGCCGCCCCCTGACTGTGTTCAGTACGCCAGATGGTCATTGGCAGTTCATATGCATCATGGCCTTCGGTCTTCATTCCTCACCGGTGATCACCTTCTCAAGGTTAATGACTAACATTTGTCGTCACATGTTGGGCAAAGAAGTATTGGTTTATCTTGATGATATAATCGTCATGTCTCCAGATATTGCTTCTCATTTCAAAAGTCATGAGAGAGTATTTCTACGACTTAAGGATGCGAACCTAAAAGTCAAGTTATCCAAATGTTCCTTTCTACAAACAAGAATTAATTACTTAGATCACACTGTTGATGAAAACGGTATTCAACCTAATGCACATAAAGTCAAAACAATTGTAGAATGGCCATTCCCTTCCACAACAGATAAGGTCAAATCCTTCCTTGGTTTAGCAGGATATTATTGAATATCTATCTCTAATTTCGCGAAGATCGCAAACCCACTCACTTCACTTCTGAAACAGGGAGTTACTTTCCAGTGGTCTACAGCACAAGACAGTGCGTTTAACTTACTCAAGCGACACTTGATAGAAGCACCTATCCTTCGATTCCCCAACTTTGAGAAACCCTTCATTTTGCACACAGATGCTTGTAAACAGGGTCTTGGAGCTGTACTTATGCAGGAGTTGAATAAGGGTAGACTTTTTCCCATAGCCTATGCGAGCCGTTCATGTTCAAAGACGGAATCGAAATACTCAATAACTGAGTTAGAAGGCCTTGCAGTTGTTTGGGCACTCAAACATTTTAAGAAATACATATATGGTTACCTTATTACAGTTTATACAGATCACAGAGCACTGTTAGGTATTTTTCAACAACAGGATCCTACAGAAAAGTTTTAGAGGTGGTTTTTAACTACACAAACATTTGACCCAGATTTTCCTTTTGTTTCTGGCTCATCCAATGTAGCTGCAGACGCGCTTTCCCGCAGAGTGGGTGCAGTCACTGTAAATAAGAGCCTCGTATATTTTGATGTAGAGCGGCTACTGTGACGTTGATGTAATATCCATTTGATAAATCTCTATCTAAATATGACCTTCAGTCATAAAGACTGCACCACAAACCTTTCATTGCCTTGAAATCTTAAGAGATTCAATGTTAACCTTTGTATGTTTAATATATGATCCAGTGACTTTAACTCCAGCCACCGTTGTAGACAGTCATATCCCTGATATGTGGACACCTGGAACGTTGTAGATATTTTATCATGAAGGTCCCAGTACTGTGTCCACGCCACACCCACCCCAACAAAGGGCGCCTGTGGACGACTATGACGAAGGGAGACTCTTCAAGCAAACCTTATCATAAGTTTACAAGGACGATCTCTTTGTGTTTTCTGTCATCCACTAAGGAATATTTGTCAAGCGTTTGGTGTGTCCACAACTGTCTTATACCTTCGGAGTTATATTTCTTCCTCTTGTGTATCACTAACATTGAGTCTCGGGTCGCCTTAGTTTCACTACAACGAAATTCGCAGACGTTACTAAAGGTGAAACGTAAGACGACGTCAGGTAATGAACAGATGCGACAACTTGACATAACTATCGTAAAATGGTACATTGGATTGTGTTTCCTGCTTGTTTAATTCTTGCTTTGTTTGCATTAACATAATTAATAATTAATGATGGTCTGTGGTAGGTTTACTCCCTACACCCATCATCCTTCTTGGTTCCAAATCTATTTCAGGCCACCCAGACCACTGGTGCCTTGTGGATGTACCAATGTGACCCTATGTTCGTACAATTGTTCTTAAGCCCGTTTCTTAGGCAGTGTCACCTCTGTGTTTTGTGAAAATTGTCTCCTTACCAGCGAGTATTGTAAGAAAATGGTTTAATAGTCTATCTTGCAACTGCATCAGTTACTACAGATAATCAGAAAGTGTAAACATTCAGCGGTTCATGAATGCCAAGCGGTTGTTCAAGCCAGGCAAAATGTGTGGATGACCTTGACGGAGTAAGCAATGTGTTGATGAAGTTATGGCCAGTGGTGTGGCGAGGGAGGGTCTGGGCAGGCAGGACACGATTGAGTGATGTTTCGTATCGTCAAGCCTCATTCCTTCCCTTATCTATGTTTTACTTTTTATGACATTCATAGAGAATGCAGCTAAGGAGTTACGTTTTCTATACACAACATAGATGCTATTCGTTTTAACAAAATCGTAGTTTACTTGCAAACGGTAAAATCACTCATATGTAGCTTTGCCAGGTTTCCTCCTAAATTTGTTCTCCATATTAGATTCATCATACGTCAACGTAACAACTTAAAACAGAGATGATCATGAAGTACAAAGATTAAAAATGATGAAAGGCTTTGATAATCTCGATCTAACAAATTCCCTAAGGCTAGATCTTCTGATCTAAGTCATATTAATGGATGTAGTCTGGTGGGAAAACATTCTACCTTCACTGATGCCAAGTGTTATTTGCTCAACCTTATTTGTTAACATACAGACTGATGATTCCCCTGCAACTTCCATGGTATACACACTGACCAACTTGGCAAGTGGTACACCGAGTACAACGCCACACCTCCTGACTCCTTCCCAACCCACATGATGAAGGTCATGGACAACTTGTATGACCGCTACCTAACATTACCTGGACCCAAGATGACATTAAAAATCATTGATAAATTCTATCTTGCTTGAGAGAACAAAATCTTTAATACTAAAGAATGATGGAAAGAAAGAGCAAGATAATATCTTGGGGGATAAAGTGTGTCGATCACCACAGACAAAATTGAGGATACAACATAGAATAGAGAATTTGTACATGATGATGCTCTTGCCTCCTCTGACGTCCACATGTTATCCACATAAACACAGTACTTTACTACAGTACATACAGTAATATCAGTCGTAACAACACTATGTCTGTAGTCGTGATTACCGTTACATGTGAGTGGCAAGATTGGATGACGTAACGTAACAATATCAGACTTTATCATTCTCAATAGTTTAGGTGGATCATGTAATATTTGGTGTTGCTTCATGTTTTATCAGATGATCAAATGATGGTTGGTCTAATGACCTTCACAAGTATCTAGTCATTAAATCCCACACAGCAACCAACCACTCAGGATGACCAGGAGGGAGCCACCTGGTGGAGACCAAGTGTACCAGCCTGGTGGAGAGGATCAACTGCTCCACCTCAGGATAAGAGCTGCCCAAGTTCTGTAGTGAGGGACACTCCAAGTGGCATGTGAAACTACCAGTCTTAGTTATAAACTACCGCCCGGCTGGCCGGTGGTGGCTGTGGCCAACATGAACCCAGGGACTACACACACACACACACACACACACCGCCCACTGACCTGACCACCGGCCGGTGGGTGGCTGTGGCCAACATGAACCCAGGGGCTACACACACACACACACACACACACACACACCGCCCACTGACCTGACCACCGGCCGGTGGGTGGGTGTGGCCAACATGAACCCAGGGGCTACACACACACACACACACACACCGCCCACTGACCTGACCACCGGCCGGTGGGTGGCTGTAGCCAACATGAACCCAGGGGCCACACACACACACACACCGCCCACTGACCTGACCACCGGCCGGTGGGTGGCTGTGGCCAACATGAACCCAGGGGCTACACACACACACACACACACACACACACACACACACGTAGAGCGGCGCCAGGCTGGAGGCGGGGCATCGTGACGTCACAGGCAAGTCCCTCCCCCCGCCAGATCCAAACATGTGTTGTGTCTGGTGATGGCGGTTCAAGATTTCCCACATTTATATTGATCTTTACATTATCATCCACTCCCAAAGTCACCTGGCATTCTTGTGTTTCAACAACAGACGTGATATATGCAACACCAGGCAAACATTGTACCATTATCTGATAGGTTAATTGGTGCACAATCAAGAACCAGTGAATTTCATCGCCGCCATAAGTAAGTAAGGAAGGTGACTTTAATGATGATAAATACGACCTGGTATGGCTGTGTCTACACACTACCGCCATCTGGTCAACATTGTACATACTAACCTTTAAACTGTGACATTCAACCATAAGGTTTAAAGTCGCTCATGAAAACGCGAACTTAAAATCTATCCATTTAAATCTACCATTCATCAATAAACATTTAAACCTCGTCATTTGAACGTAAACCTTCCAGCTGCGTTATTTTACCAGAGTCCTTTAAGATACGTCATATAAACACAAAACTTAAGTGTACGTTAAGCTTCTGCAAACCATCATTGAAACTCAAACTTTTAAATTAGAATTGTAATGAAATTGCGAACTTTTAACTCTGTCAAATTACAGCTATTGTACAAAATGATTCACTTAATTGACAAATTTTAATGTCAGTTAATTTAACGATATCCTTTGTGGTTCATCTCTGAAACACAAACCTTTAAACTTTGTCTCTAGAACTGAACACAACCATTAAGTTTCATAACTGGAATGGAAATTTGGATAATCTATCAAAATTCGTCATATAACGCGAACTTTTAAATCCTTCCATTCAGTTGGGCCGTTACTTGCCTGGCTGCCATTCATAATATGTCCTTTTATATTGTATGTTGACTACGCTCTCATTCATTCGTCATTTGGATCGTCTCACTGATATTCCATTCATAAACTTCATTCCTGCAGCTTATTTTTGACCGCCATGTTGCTTCCTCAAGGTTTATAATTCTTTGTGTATTTAATAATAGAAGATTCAATGATATTTCTCGTGGTACTGGAATTAGAGTTAATAATGCCATCTCAGTTATTAACTCTAACTCAAGTACCACGAGAAATATCATTGAATCTTCTATTACTGAATACACAAAGAATTATAATCTTGATATTAGTGATGGTCTATACAAATTGGATAACTTTAATGTTGATAAAATTTGTAAACAATTCACCTTCTTGTCCACATAATAAGTTTATGATACGCTTGTTGTCTGTCTTGGACAATCACATGTTTACCATATGGCGTCCTAGCTACGTCTCTTCGTTGTACATCAACTGACTGTTATATTTCTCTCTTGTGTCTCCCCTGATGATGTGAGTTTTACACGAAAGTGCACTTGGGAACTTATCGTGTTTATTTTCCCCGTGAACTCATAAGAATATACTTGATCACGTGCAAAATTGTGATCCTTTTCAATATATATATATATATATATATATATATATATATATATATATATATATATATATATATATATATATATATATCCTTCAGTTTGTTTACCTCGATAATAAGGACAGAAGAAGGAGCCAAACAAGTAAATTTCGTCAAAGACATCACTCTTTTGTAAACGCTGCCCCGCAAAGATTTTCATTAATTCAAATTGAAGAAACAGACGTATTTTCTA
>NC_092235.1:4309993-4409856 GCF_036320965.1 Panulirus ornatus | reverse complement strand
GGGGAGTAAAAGATTTAACATTGAATGAAGGCGCTCTGGGTATGGTCTGATCACTCCCTCTTTTACAAGTACCCTAGAAAAATTATGGCTCATAAAATCACATGTTATCCCTGGGGATAGGGGAGAAACAATACTTCCCACGTATTCCCTGCGTGTCATAGAAGGCAACTAAAAGGGGAGGGAACGGGAGGCTAGAAAATCGTCCCCTCTCGTTTTTTTTTTTCTAATTTTCCAAAAGAAGGAACAGAGAAGGGGATTAGGTGAGGATATTCCCCCAAAGGCCCGGTCCTCTGTTCTTAACGCTACCTCTTTAACGCGGGAAATGGCAAATAGTTTGAAAAAAAAAATATACATATATTTACAGAGTTATAAGTTCGTTGAGTATTTCTGGTAAATTATATGGGAGGGTATTGATTGAGAGGGTGAAGGTATGTACAAAGCATCAGATTGGGGAAGAGCAGTGTGGTTTCAGAAGTGGTAGAGGATGTGTGGATCAGGTAGTTTGCTTTGAAGAATGTATGTGAGAAATACTTAGAAAAGCAAATGGATTTTTATGTAGCATTTATGGATCTCGAGAAGGCATATGATAGACTTGATAGAGATACTCTGTGGAAGGTATCAAGAATATAGGGTGTGGGAGGCAAGTTGTTAGAAGCAGTGGAAAGTTTTTATCGAGGATGTAAGGCATGTGTACGTGTAGGAAGAGAGGAAAATGATTGATTCTCAGTGAATGTAGGTTTGCGGCAGGGTTGTGTGATGTCTCCATGGTTGTTTAATTTGTTTATGGATGGGGTTGTTAGGGAGGTGAATGCAAGAGTTTTGGAAAGAGGGGCAAGTATGAAGTCTGTTGTGGATGAAAGAGCTTGGGAAGTGAGTCAGTTCTTGTTCGCTGATGATACAGCGCTGGTGGCTGGTTCATGTGAGAAACTGCAGAAGCTGGTGACTGAGTTTGGTAAAGTGTGTGAAAGAAGAAAGTTAAGAGTAAATGTGAATAAGAGCAAGGTTATTAGGTACAGTAGGGTTGAGGGTCAAGTCAATTGGGAGGTAAGTTTGAATGGAGAAAAACTGGAGGAAGTAAAGTGTCTTAGATATCTGGGAGTGGATTTGGCAGCGGATGGAACCATGGAAGCGGAAGTGAATCATAGGGTGGGGGAGGGGCCGAAAATTTTGGGAGCCTTGAAGAATGTGTGGAAGTCGAGAACATTATCTCGGAAAGCAAAAATGGGTATGTTTGTAGGAATAGTGGTTCCAACAATGTTGTATGGTTGCGAGGCGTGGGCTATGGATAGAGTTGTGCGCAGGATGGATGTGCTGGAAATGAGATGTTTGAAGACAATGTGTGGTGTGAGGTGGTTTGATCGAGTAAGTAATGTAAGGGTAAGAGAGATGTTTGGAAATAAAAAGAGCGTGGTTGAGAGAGCAGAAGAGAGTGTTTTTAAATGGTTTGGGCACATGGAGAGAATGAGTGAGGAAAGATTGATCAAGAGGATATATGTGTCGGAGGTGGAGGGAACGAGGAGAAGTGGGGGACCAAACTGGAGGTGCAAAGATGGAGTGAAAAAGATTTTGAGTGATCGGGGCCTGAACATGCAGGAGGGTGAAAGGCGGGCAAGGAATAGAGTGAATTGGATCGATGTGGTATACCGGGGTTGACTGCTCTCAGTGGATTGAATCAGGGCATGTGAAGCGTCTGGGGTAAACCATGGAAAGTTGTGTTGGGCCTGGATGTGGAAAGGGAGCTGTGGTTTCGGGCATTATTGCATGACACCTAGAGACTGAGTGTGAACGAATGGGGCCTTTGTTGTCTTTTCCTAGCGCTACCTCGCACACATGAGGGGGGAGGGGGATGGTATTCCATGTGTGGCGAGGTGGCGATGGGAATGAATAAAGGCAGTGTGAATTGTTTGCATGGATATATATGTATGTGTGTGTGTGTATATATATGTGTACATTGAGATGTATAGGTATGTATATTTGCGTGTGTGGACGTGTATGTATATACATGTGTATGGGGGTGGGTTGGGTCATTTCCTTCGTCTGTTTCCTTGCGCTACCTCGCAAACGCGGGAGACAGCGACAAAGCAAAATGAATAAAAGAAATAAAATATATATATATATATATATATATATATATATATATATATATATATATATATATATATATATATATATATATATATATATTCTTCTTCTTTTACACTATTCGCCATTTCCCGCGTTAGCGAGTTTGCGCCAAGAACAGAGAACTGGGCCCCTGAGGGAATATTCTCACCTGGCCCCCTTCTCTGTTCCTTCTTTTGGAAAATTAAAAAAGAAATAATGAGAGGGGAGGATTTCCAGCCCCCGCTCCCTCCCCTCGCCTTCTACGACACGCAGGGAATACGTGGGAAGTATTCTTTCTCCCCTATCCCCAGGGATATGTATATATATATATATATATATATATATATATATATATATATATATATATATATATATATATATATATATATATATATATATATATTTGGATATATGGATTTGTATGTAGCATTTATGGATCTGGAGAAGGCATATGATAGAGTTGATAGAGATCCTCTGTGGAAGGTGTTAAGAATATATGGTGTGGGAGGCAAGTTGTTAGAAGCAGTGAAAAGTTTTTATCGAGGATGTAAGGCATGTGTACGTGTAGGGAGAGAGGAAAGTGATTGGTTCTCAGTGAAAATAGGTTTGCGGCAGGGGTGTGTGATGTCTCCATGGTTAATTTGTTTATGGATGTGGTTGTTAGGGAGGTGAATGCAAGAGTTTTGGAAAGAGGGGAAAGTATGAAGTCTGTTGTGGATGAGAGAGCTTGGGAAGTGCGTCAGTTGTTGTTCGCTGATGATACAGCGCTGGTGGCTGATTCATGTGAGAAACTGCAGAAGCTGGTGACTGAGTTTGGTAAAGTGTGTGAGAGAAGAAAGTTAAGAGTAAATGTGAATAAGAGCAAGGTAATTAGGTACAGTAGGGTTGAGGGTCAAGTCAATTGGGAGGTAAGTTTCAATGGAGAAAAACTGGAGGAAGTAAAGTGTTTTAGATATCTGGGATTGGATCTGGCAGCGGATGGAACCATGGAAGCGGAAGTGGATCATAGGGTAGGGGAGGGGGCGAAAATCCTGGGAGCCTTGAATAATGTGTGGAAGTCGAGAACATTATCTCGGAAAGCAAAAATGGGTATGTTTGTAGGAATAGTGGTTCCAACAATGTTGTATGGTTGCGAGGCGTGGGCTATGGATAGAGTTGTGCGCAGGAGGATGGATGTGCTGGAAATGAGATGTTTGAGGACAATGTGTGGTGTGAGGTGGTTTGATCGAGTAAGTAACGTAAGGGTAAGAGAGATGTGTGGAAATAAAAAGAGCGTGGTTGAGAGAGCAGAAGAGGGTGTTTTGAAATGGTTTGGGCACATGGAGAGAATGAGTGAGGAAAGATTGACCAAGAGGATATATGTGTCGGAGGTGGAGGGAACGAGGAGAAGTGGGAGACCAAATTGGAGGTGGAAAGATGGAATGAAAAAGATTTTGTTTGATTTGGGCCTGAACATGCAGGAGGGTGAAAGGAGGGCAAGGAATAGAGTGAATTGGAGCGATGTGGTATACCGGGGTTGACGTGCTGTCAGTTTATTGAATCAGGGCATGTGAAGCGTCTGGGGTAAACCATGGAAAGCTGTGTAGGTATGTATATTTGCGTGTGTGGACGTATGTATATACATGTGTATGGGGGTGGGTTGGGCCATTTCTTTCGTCTGTTTCCTTGCGCTACCTCGCAAGCGCGGGAGACAGCGACAAAGCAATATATATATATATATATATATATATATATATATATATATATATATATATATATATATATATATATATATATATATATATATATATATATATATATATATATATATATATATATATATATATATATATGTATATATATATATATATATATATATATATATGTATATATTATATTTTAATGCTGTCTCCCGCGTTAGCGAGGTAGCGCAAGGAAACAGACGAAAGAATGGCCCAACCTATCCTTATGCACGTGTACATACCTATACATTTCAACGTATATATACATATACATGCACAGACATATACATATATGCACATGTACATATTCATACATGCTGTTTTCTTCTATTCCATCGCCACCCCGCCACACATGAAATGACAACCCCTCACCCCGCGTGCGCGCGAGGTAGCGCTGGGAAAAGACAACAAAGGCTAAATTCCTTCACACTCACAGTCTCTAGCTGTCATGTATAATTCACCGAAACTACAGCTCTCACAGGCCCCACAAAACTTTCCATGGTTTACCCCAGACGCTTCACATGCCCTGGTTCAATCCATTGATAGCACGTCCACCCCGGTATACTACATCGTTCCGATTCACTCTATTCCTTGCACGCCTTTCACCCTCCTGCATGTTTATGCCTCGATCACTCAAAATCTTTTTCACTCCTTCTTTCCACCTCCAATCTGGTCTCCCACTTCTCGTTTCCTTCACCTCTGAAACATATATTCTCTTTGATTTTGATTTTGACGAATTTTTTTGAGAAGTTTATGAAAACCAAACTTTACCAACAAGTCCAACAATTTACCGATCGCTTTCATTTCGCTTATACGAGAAATCGAGGTGTAGAGGATGTAACTCTGTGCTTTATTGATTATGTTCTCGAGCATATGAACAGATTTAATATTACCGATATACAACATTTTTTAGATTTTTCTAATGTTTTTAACGCCATTCAGCATCATATAATGATGCATAAACTTAATAACATTAATGTCAATTCTAACTAAACTCTCTGGAATAATGTTTTCCTCACAGGAAGGCCTCAATATGTTAAATTTCTTACATGAAAAATTGGATATCATGAAACAAATACAAGTGGAGCCTGGAGGTGGATGGTGTGGTCAGCCAGTATACTAGTGAGTGTTGGTGTCATGTTGGCCAGGTGGAGCACAGAGGTGGATGGTGTGGTCAGCCAGTATACTAGTGAGTGTTGGTGTCATGTTGGCCAGGTGGAGCACAGAGGTGGATGGTGTGGTCAGCCAGTATACTAGTGAGTGTTGGTGTCATGTTGGCCAGGTGGAGCACGGAGGTGGATGGTGTGGTCAGCCAGTATACTAGTGAGTGTTGGTGTCATGTTGGCCAGGTGGAGCACAGAGGTGGATGGTGTGGTCAGCCAGTATACTAGTGAGTGTTGGTGTCATGTTGGCCAGGTGGAGCACAGAGGTGGATGGTGTGGTCAGCCAGTATACTAGTGAGTGTTGGTGTCATGTTGGCCAGGTGGAGCACGGAGGTGGATGGTGTGGTCAGCCAGTATACTAGTGAGTGTTGGTGTCATGTTGGCCAGATGGAGCACAGAGGTGGATGGTGTGGTCAGCCAGTATACTAGTGAGTGTTGGTGTCATGTTGGCCAGGTGGAGCACGGAGGTGGATGGTGTGGTCAGCCAGTATACTAGTGAGTGTTGGTGTCATGTTGGTCAGGTGGAGCACAGAGGTGGATGGTGTGGTCAGCCAGTATACTAGTGAGTGTTGGTGTCATGTTGGCCAGGTGGAGCACAGAGGTGGATGATGTGGTCAGCCAGTATACTAGTGAGTGTTCGTGTCCTGTTGGCCAGGTGGAGCACAGAGGTGGATGGTGTGGTCAGCCAGTATACTAGTGTTGGTGTCATGTTGGCCAGGTGGAGCACAGAGGTGGATGGTGTGGTCAGCCAGTATACTAGTGAGTGTTGGTGTCATGTTGGCCAGGTGGAGCACGGAGGTGGATGGTGTGGTCAGCCAGTATACTAGTGAGTGTTGGTGTCATGTTGGTCAGGTGGAGCACAGAGGTGGATGGTGTGGTCAGCCAGTATACTAGTGAGTGTTGGTGTCATGTTGGCCAGGTGGAGCACAGAGGTGGATGATGTGGTCAGCCAGTATACTAGTGAGTGTTGGTGTCATGTTGGCCAGGTGGAGCACAGAGGTGGATGGTGTGGTCAGCCAGTATACTAGTGTTGGTGTCATGTTGGCCAGGTGGAGCACAGAGGTGGATGGTGTGGTCAGCCAGTATACTAGTGTTGGTGTCATGTTGGCCAGGTGGAGCACAGAGGTGGATGGTGTGGTCAGCCAGTATACTAGTGAGTGTTGGTGTCCTGTTGGCCAGGTGGAGCACAGAGGTGGATGGTGTGGTCAGCCAGTATACTAGTGTTGGTGTCATGTTGGCCAGGTGGAGCACAGAGGTGGATGGTGTGGTCAGCCAGTATACTAGTGAGTGTTGGTGTCATGTTGGTCAGGTGGAGCACAGAGGTGGATGGTGTGGTCAGCCAGTATACTAGTGAGTGTTGGTGTCATGTTGGCCAGGTGGAGCACAGAGGTGGATGGTGTGGTCAGCCAGTATACTAGTGAGTGTTGGTGTCATGTTGCCAAGTTATGTATGCAGATGATGCCGTTCTCCTAAGTCAATGTACAAATGATGATGACGTGTATCCGGAAGTTGAACATTTTACGTTATGATGTAATGATAATGACCTTGAACTCAATGTTCACAAAACAAAACAAATGATTGTAAATCACATTAGCTTACCAGTGGCTCAGGTACATTTATATGTTAGTGGTGAACTTGTAGAATCTGTGAAGGAATGTAATTACTTGATAATGACTTTTCTTTCAATAGAAATATGGAGGCACTGTACAAAAAGGTAATTTCTAGAATGTATTTTGTTAGGAATCTTAGCAACCTTAAAATTAACACTAAAACTATAGATTTATTTTATACAGCTTTTATACAGTCAGTAATCTCATTATCATTCACATGTTGGTAGGCAAACTGGAATTCAGATCAAAACATAAATAGACAAAAGTTATCAAGAACTGCATTAAATTAGGAATACCAGTTCACTACTAGAAATATACACAAAATGTTAATGAGGTAATAAATTACCTACGATGAAAAGATATTGTGTTTAGGATTATGAAGAGCAAGGAAGAAAATAGACCCAGATGAGCCAGTGTCCGGGCTCGGCCACTCCTCCATATTGTTTCCCCGGTAGCCACTTGGGCAGCGCTACTGTGCGTCGACTCCCTATTGGTGGACCGCTGCTGCTCGTGATTCATGATTGGTCCTCTGCGGACCAGTGGTTACTGTGATTGGTCCTCTGCGGACCAGTAGTTACTGTGATACGTTCCCGTGGTATATTGATTAGGGCCGCAGTTGGCCGTGCTGTCTTACCTTACCTGGTACATGTATAATGGACACACGTAAAACATGTTATCTTTTCATATTTTTCTTGAGAGAAATCTTAATAAACTTCAAAAACGGAAAGAGTAACACAAATGTCAAAGCATAAATATATCTACTCACTTGTATATTCATATTTCTACATCTAGATGAAACAGACGAATGTGTTACATATTTTGAAATGTTACTCAGGACTGAACGTATGTATATTGATAGATCTTAATAAGTGGGAGCAGTTAAGGTCAGAACTGGTAAAAGAGGCCTTCCCTTATTTACCGGGTTTTTTTTCTTTGGCTTAGCTTAGCTCTTTAGCTTAGTGAAGCATTCCTCCATTTCCTTCCCTAAATTTCATTTGTGTTTATTTTCTATGTTTACTCTTCTCTTTTTGTGTTTACAGACAAGTGGTTGTTGACCGGTATTTCTGGTGTTGCTGGACCACTGGTACATCTCACGAAGGTTGTTTGGACACAATTGTGCGACCATGTGAGAGGTGATGACAGCAGGAGAACTCCACCCAGCTTGGTACGTCCAGCCGGCCCTACTGTGGGGCGCTTGTCTGTCTGATCAGCTGCCTCGTATATTGTCTTAGAGAAGATGTAAGGTGTTACAAGTACCTTTTGTGTGGGGTGGTACCACACGCCACCCCAGAATCTGGGGTCTAGCCCCACTGGTATGGACTCTAGTAAGCCAACCACTCACTACTCCCGTAGTGGGTAGTGGTGTTGACCGACCTACGCTGGACATTAAGTGCACAAATGCAGAATTTGTTATGTTACATGTGACCGGTTCAACGCTTCCCTCAACCCCTTCCTCATCAAGAAAGTGATTGATGGCCTGGCTCGATATTTCGCCTAAGGGCTGAGGAGTCTTACTCAAGAATTATGAACATCTTCATCCTAGCCGTAATGAACAGAAATAATTAACAGAGCTTTTATATCCCAGCTACAGTGAAGGAAATGAATACAACTGAGAGGAGATCAATTTCATACACATTGGTGGATGACTGATGGAAATTATTAAGTTCTTATTCGAATTTTGTCTTATCTTGATTTTGTTGATTTTCATTGACCAGTAAATCTTGACCTGCACAAGGTAAGGCTGCCAAAAACTTTTGCACATGTCATCCAAAAACTATATCACTACACATCTTGTGCTTTATATTTTGAAACACAGAATGAAGAAGTTTGATGTACCTTACTTGGGTCTGGTCATGTAGTGATGTGCTGGCTATCCTTATTTGACAATTATGTTACACATGATAGGAAAGCTGTTTGGTAAAACTGGAGGGATGAAGGAACTTTATTTAATGGAAGTACCAGATACTTCTTGGTTCCTGTTCTCTACAGTCTGTTATATTGAAAACTATCTTGTGTTTGTTGATAAAACTTTATGAATATTTGATATTTATGTAAAAAGTGGAGTGCATGAATGAATTAATATGAAATATACAATAATGAAAGAATACTTGTAAAATCTGGAAAAAATCTAAACTTTACATTTCAGAATAAAAACATTGCAGTTATATTTCTGCTTGAACATTACATTTCATTTCACATTCTATTATTTATGCCTCCTTTTCTCTGTAAGTCCTCATGAATGAATGGAATGGCTACAAAAGCCAAAATGAGTTCAAAACTAATTCAGTTGATATATGGGTAAACCATAGCAATGAGAGGAATACATATGAAAATTATTGGTTTGATGAAAGGTACAAAAAAAAAGGCAACTGCAGATGTACATCTCATAGCAAAGAGTAAGTTAAACTATGAAACAATTTACAAGATTAGTAATATTACAGCCATTTTTGTTGGTGAAGCCATAATGCACGAATAAACTGAAGTCCAAATAATAAGAATCAAAAGTACATAATGTGTTGTGAAAACTGGTACCAGAATGAAGTAATTAAACACAAGAAGATATGTATAAGCATAAAACAGAAAATCCATGAAATGATAAAATTATTAACGGAATAATGATAGTTACACCAAAATAAATATTTCATGCAATTTCAAGGAAAAACAAACAAGCTCAACTAAATACTTTAAACAACGTGGCAACATGAAGAAAAGAAAAAAGCTTTGGAATTGAGTGCCTTCCACAGTATTAGGGACAGCTGCTGGGCCTCACTGTAGCTACTTCTGGGACGGTTGCCAATCTTCCTCGTATTCCCTCATGACCACAGCGCCAAACCGACTCCCGCCATCAGGCCGAGACGCACAAACATTTCTGACAAAATTGAGACAACCGCTTTCGCGTCAGTTTTGACACCAAGTGAATTTATACGACAATTACGTTTAAGATGCTTGGTTTTTCGTTCATGGATTGAACAGAAGCAACCAACGATGGTTGCTACTGCCCAATCCATGAAGTCCCCCCCACCACGGAAAGGTAACCAAGCTTCGGGGGGGATGGGTGTTTACCCTGACGCCAACGGAGAAACTCAATACAATATTTTTATTATAACTTTCCTTAATCTTGAAAAATGAATCAATCAGAGGGAAGAGTAGCCCCAGCCATATGAAGATTGGCTAACCGAATCCTTGCGCATTGTGCAGAAAGTGATTTCTTTGAGGGTTGCTTTATGGAAGGCACGGTAGCGTCGGAAGAGTTTCATTTTTTCTTTGAAGACGAAGGAAATTATCCCGTAAATCTATGTATTTTTTTTGGGCGGGATAATGTTCCCATTTTTTTTCTTTCTTTGTTTTTCAACGTCCCTATGTAGATATTATGTGCCATCCACTACTGGGAGAAAGCCAGACTTCCGCTAGATTAACGTATTCCTTGGCGAGGCCAAACTAAAGTTGTCTTGGTGTTGGTTCCTCAGTGATAACACAAACACAAACACGCCTCCAGTGTCCACTCTAGGGCCGTGTTCTCCTGCAGCACCAGCAGGAAGAAAGAACTCAGGTTCCTCACCAACTGAATCTTTTGGCACGGGGAGCGTGTGTCATCTCGACACGCCTTTTAACGCCCGTACGTGGTGAGGAGTGCAGTCGGTCTGTCCGTAGGACATGTCATGTGTTATTGGCCACAGTCGGTCTAGAACGCTGGGTCTGACATGTGTTGGGGGACCAAGTCGGTCTTGAACAGTGGGCCTGACAGGTCTTGAGACCTGCCATGTCTCCCTGAAGGTGGGCCTGACAAGTGGGGTGGGCTGCATTTCCTCATGGATGGTGGGTTTGGTAGGGCGTGTGGGCTGCAGTGCCACTTGAGTGGGCGAGGTCACTTGGCCAGCATCAGTGGGACGGTGAGGTTTCACTTTTCAGAGCCACCGTTGACGGAAAGTGGTGTCACGTCGGCAAGAAGTGCCTTCTTGTAGGAGGCATAGCAGGGTTACTGGATGACGGCAATCCCGCGGTGGTTCTCGTACGTGGATGCAGCCAGGATACTTCTCCGTGGTGGGGCTCGCTTCGTGGTTGGTGGATGTGGCCCTCCCCGCCACAAGGTCACAGTGGTTGACCTATTTTACGTCAACACATTACGAGGTCAACCTTCACCAAATCCATATGGCGTTCATACCAGCTTCACCCATATTCCATTTCCTCCAATTCCACTTCTGGGTATTCCACCTCCATATCCATACAGCCAAATTCCACTCCATCCATGACTTCCACGTCCGGGTATTCCACCAATTCCACTCCATCCATCTCTTCAACGTCTGGGTATTCCACCTCCATATCCACACAGCCAAATTCCACTCCATCCATCACTTCCACGTCTGGGTATTCCACTTCCATGTCCACACAGCCATAGCCCATGTCAAATATATGGACATATTCAAATTCCATCTCCTGGACAAAGGAGGATCGTCCTATTTCCTTGGTGAACATTATTATATTGAAGTGTTCGAGGAAAGGTTCAGGGAGCTTGCAAGGCGGAGCAGAGATGTTCACTCGACAGAGGTCACAGCTCAAATGATGCTCTCGGTCCCGGCTCCCGCCTTATATAACCTGGGAACTGATCATATCCTAGCATAGCTTAATATAGAGAAGTCTAATATAGTGAAGTCAATACTTTAATACAGTTAAGTTTATTTCTCAATAGTTTAATACATGTGCCTGACAACAGTTCCTTCACCCGTGCAATGTCCCGTCACAGAACACAAGGATTGTCATTATAATTCGTTTTTTATCAGCAGAAATTAGATTAAAGTGACTAAAGATAAGTGGTTTAATATGTTATGTGTATTCTCTGTCATAATAAAGATGGCCATCTACCCTGATGTGTAAAGAAAACATCAATTTTGCCGAGGCTGTGGTGAAGATAAGAACACAATGATATGATAATGTGGTCGTACAATGGTGTAGTCAAGATGTGTTAGAACTATGTAGTGAAGATGGGAGTGTAGTGAAGAGGAGGATTTAGTGAAAATATATATGTTTCTTCACGCTGAGCCATTCCATATAGATGAATATATCTATAATCTAATTGCGGTAAATTACCATATGACTTTAACGGCACCAGCCAGCAGGAAAAATGTCGGATATAGGAGTGACTGAATATTTTGTCGGGTACAGAAATAATTGAATATTTGGTACGATCGATCAAAATGCTTTTTATAGGCAAATAATTTCTGATCTTTCAAATGATTTTTTCCATCTGTTGGAACTGGTGTAAGTAATTAAGGATATGAAAACCGATGGAAAAGTTCAGTTTAACGCTTTTACGAATGTCTTGCTGCGTGTTTGGGAAGAGCAGTAAACTACAGGAATATATTGGTCTAATGTCCCCTGCTCGTTCAACAGCAGATATTGTTTGGTCTGAGACATTATTTCTGGTGGAGGTGGATTCTCTCCGGCATTGCGTAAATCTCTTCCACAAACTTGCGCCATTTTCCACAAATACATATCCGATATGATGCATTTCCCAGCTCTGTTACGTTATGGACCCTAGTCATCCTAGCCTAGCTTAGCCTAAATAAAAAGGTGTGGAATAATGTGCAACATTTCTCCTTCATTACAAGTGATAATAAACCTAGGCTATACAGCAACCAGGAACGTCCATATTTGTCTAACTTCTCACATGTCTGTGTCATCTGTCTGCAAACATGTCGACCATTACCATGAGGGCAATTGCGGCTTTTGATTTTGAATATCACACGTTTCCTCTCTGCCGTGAGATCTTCATACTTAAATAAAATGGTGGGCCGTAAGAAATATATGTCCATCGAAGGTCAACTATATGGCTCAGTTCCATCATCAATTTCTAAGAAAACTGAAAAGGTGAGGTGCCAACGAGATTCGAACTCGGATTCCTGGATTTAGAGTCCAGAGTGCTAACCCTTACACCATGGGACCTGATAAGAAAAGATGTGATTTCATCTAAATGTTTTACATATAATCAACCAGCGACCATTCCTCCCTCCCTGCCTGCAGGGTTCAAGGTTTTCTAGAAGGTTCTCGAAGATTCTGGGTAGGAACTGCCATTGAGAGGACGTAGTTATACGTATCATTAATGATGTTGTTTTACTCTCTGATTTAGAAAGATAGATAGATAGATAGATAGATAGATAGATAGATAGGTAAAAAACAGATATTAGATAGATCGATAGATACGTAAGGCTGTATATGTCAACTTTCACAGAAATCATTGATATCTGCGTTATTCTGCAAGAAATACATGTACATGGATGTAGTGATAATATGGGTTAGGTATAAGACCAGTCGTGTTGAGATTGTAGTGAATGTGACCATTGACTTTAACCTTAATGTTGTAGTGAAGATAAAGTTGTAGTGAAGATAAATCTTGAAGTGACTCATAAGGTTGTTGTGAGTACAAGGATGCATCGTAAATGAGTACTTCCTACCTGAAAGTCAACAATTACAAAATTGATCAAGTATAACAACATCCTCGGACAACCAACTACAAACACCAAC
The DNA here is from genome assembly GCF_036320965.1 of Panulirus ornatus. Taxonomy (NCBI): domain Eukaryota; kingdom Metazoa; phylum Arthropoda; class Malacostraca; order Decapoda; family Palinuridae; genus Panulirus; species Panulirus ornatus. The sequence goes on along the minus strand of NC_092235.1, from coordinate 4,396,740 downwards.
CATAGAGTGAACCTGACTGTCATCTAACGACGACCTCTCAAAGGTAATGATCTTACCAGAATCTTCGAGAACCTTCTAGAAAACCTTGAACCCTGCAGGCAGGGAGGGAGGAATGGCCTCTGGTTGATTATATGTAAAACATTTAGATGAAATCACATCTTTTCTTATCAGGTCCCATGGTGTAAGGGTTAGCACTCTGGACTCTAAATCCAGCAATCCGAGTTCGAATCTCGGTGGGACCTCATCTTTTCAGTTTTCTTCGATACTGATAATGGCCGCATTATTCTGTACGTTATATATACATTCATATATATACATAAATATGTATATATAAACATATATATGGAATAATATGGTTTTATCAATAGCCAGAGACCATTCCTCCCTCCTTGCCTGCAGAGTTCATAGTTTTCTGGAAGGTTCTAGAAGATTCTGGTGAGATAATTGTCATTGAGAGGACGTTGTTATGCTTCATATATCAATGATTCTATCATTGTTGACTTTCAGATAAAGATAGATATATAGATAGATAGATAGTTAGATTGATAGATTGATAGAGCGATATTTAGATCGGTATATAGATAGATAAGTTTCATCAATACTATATCTTACGCTATCTCCTGTTGCTGGACATATGTTCAACCAGCATTGGGAAAACCTCCAGTAGACCTTAATGTAAAGCAAGATAATAACAAAACCTGCAATAAAAGAATACGATCAACTCCCCAGTGCAGAAATATTGTGACCAGAAAGTCTTCTAGCAAGATGTCAGACGCTTCCACGGGAATCACAAACATAACATCAAATATCTGAACATCAACAATAACAAAACTAATGATTATAATGAAACTATAACAACAAAAATGATAAACATATGGAAAATAGTGCTCTAGATTATGCTTCTAGAAAACAAACTTTAATGAAAACTGTGAAAAGAAATACCCATCTGGCTGATACGACACAGTAAAAGAACCATCCCACAACCAACTCTAAACTGAACCTGACTGTCCCCTAACAACGTCCTCTCAATGGTATTTATCTTACCAGAATTTCGTAGAACTTTCCAGAAAATCAAGAACTCTGCAGGCAAGGAGGGAGGAATGACCTCTGGCTGCTGATGATAACCACATTATTCTATATATATACTTTTACCTACAACCGAAGGTTGACCGGCCAGCCCAAGTGGCTACAGAGGTTGTATCCATGAAAGAAACGGACGCACCAGCAGACGAATTCGGTTGGCAGGTTGTATCGAAGAAGAGGAAAAAGAAGGTTGCCCAACCAGCCCAACCAGAAGGGTGTAGCAAAGAAACGAAAGAAGGCTGCCCAACCAGCCTAACCAGAAGGGTGTAGCAAAGAAACGAAAGAAGGCTGCCCAACCAACCTGGGTGGTAGTAAGGATGGCTGCTCCACAACCCCAGGTCGTTAGGCAGACTGTACATGGAAGAAAGGAAGGCTGCTCGTCCACCAGCCCAGGTACCGAGTGAGCGTGTAGCTATGCTGGCTGACCCACCAGCCCGGGTAGATAGCTACACCCAGATGGCTATGTCGGGTGCAGCAAAGAAGCAAACCCCACAACTACTCCACGAGGTTTGGAAGCCTGCATCCAAAAAGATGAAGACGAAGTTTGCCACACTACCCAATGCACCACCACATGTCTAGAAAGGGAAATGGTGGACAGAATGGCTGGACGTCCCACTCCAACAACAAAATCACCTTAGGAGCCAAGTTCCATCCATTATTGAAAAAAAAAAAAATATATATATATATTTATATATATATATATATATATTTTTTTTTTTTTTTTTTTTTATACTTTGTCGCTGTCTCTCGCGTTTGCGAGGTAGCGCAAGGAAACAGACGAAAGAAATGGCCCCCCCCCCCCATACACATGTACATACACACGTCCACACACGCAAAAATACATACCTACACAGCTTTCCATTGTTTACCCCAGACGCTTCACATGCCTTGATTCACTCCACTGACAGCACGTCAACCCCTGTATACCACATCGCTCCAATTCACTCTATTCCTTGCCCTCCTTTCACCCTCCTGCATGTTCAGGCCCCGATCACACAAAATCTTTTTCACTCCATCTTTCCACCTCCAATTTGGTCTCCCTCTTCTCCTCGTTCCCTCCACCTCCGACACATATATCCTCTTGGTCAATCTTTCCTCACTCATTCTCTCCATGTGCCCAAACCATTTCAAAACACCCTCTTCTGCTCTCTCAACCACACTCTTTTTATTTCCACACATCTCTCTTACCCTTACGTTACTTACTCGATCAAACCACCTCACACCACACATTGTCCTCAAACATCTCATTTCCAGCACATCCATCCTCCTGCGCACAACTCTATCCATAGCCCACGCCTCGCAACCATACAACATTGTTGGAACCACTATTCCTTCAAACATACCCATTTTTGCTTTCCGAGATAATGTTCTCGACTTCCACACATTTTTCAAGGCTCCCAAAATTTTCGCCCCCTCCCCCATCCTATGATCCACTTCCGCTTCCATGGTTCCATCCGCTGACAGATCCACTCCCAGATATCTAAAACACTTCACTTCCTCCAGTTTTTCTCCATTCAAACTCACCTCCCAATTGACTTGACCCTCAACCCTACTGTACCTAATAACCTTGCTCTTATTCACATTTACTCTTAACTTTCTTCTTCCACACACTTTACCAAACTCAGTCACCAGCTTCTGCAGTTTCTCACATGAATCAGCCACCAGCGCTGTATCATCAGCGAACAACAACTGACTCACTTCCCAAGCTCTCTCATCCCCAACAGACTTCATACTTGCCCCTCTTTCCAGGACTCTTGCATTTACCTCCCTAACAACCCCATCCATAAACAAATTAAACAACCATGGAGACATCACACACCCCTGCCGCAAACCTACATTCACTGAGAACCAATCACTTTCCTCTCTTCCTACACGTACACATGCCTTACATCCTCGATAAAAACTTTTCACTGCTTCTAACAACTTGCCTCCCACACCATATATTCTTAATACCTTCCACAGAGCATCTCTATCAACTCTATCATATGCCTTCTCCAGATCCATAAATGCTACATACAAATCCATTTGCTTTTCTAAGTATTTCTCACATACATTCTTCAAAGCAAACACCTGATCCACACATCCTCTACCACTTCTGAAACCGCACTGCTCTTCCCCAATCTGATGCTCTGTACATGCCTTCACCCTCTCAATCACTACCCTCCCATATAATTTACCAGGAATACTCAACAAACTTATACCTCTGTAATTTGAGCACTCACTCTTATCCCCTTTGCCTTTGTACAATGGCACTATGCACGCATTCCGCCAATCCTCAGGCACCTCACCATGAGTCATACATACATTAAATAACCTTACCAACCAGTCAACAATACATATATATATATATATATATATATATATATATATATATATATATATATATATATATATATATATATATATATACAAACTACATTGCAACTTACATATAAATAGAAACATCAAGCTTCACTATATTAGCTTTACTATATTTAAATATAAACAAGGTCTAACCGAGGTTACTTGGTTGAGCAAGACGTGAGAATATCATCAACTGGCCCTCCAGCCCTGGGTTCAAATTGTCGTTCTGACGTATTTCGAGTTCAGTGCTGATACAGGATCATTGATTATAGGACTATCTTGTTAGTCTGTGTAACTTCGCCTGACCCAATCCACGTCTTCAATGGCTTTCTGTTACTACAAACGGGATTACAAAGGAAAGGCTTCCTTTGTTAGTTTCATGAATACCTTCGTTCAAATGAAGGGAAAGACTATTACTATGAAGCGGTACCTTATCAGCAGGAAAGAGCTGCAGCAACGGTATGAAAGTTACTGCAAGATACATAACGAGCCCGTGGCTTCCAACGTAAACATCGGCCGCCATTTGGGTTCCCTCGGCATCATGTGTGACACCAAGATTGGACCCGTTGGGAAACAGGAACGATACTATTCTGGTATCATGTGGCTCGATGGCGCAGGATCACCAACTGAAATGCAAAGAACATGGAGAAAGCCGCCCAAACGTATCATGAAGGCCGTGCAAGAGAAGATCGAGAGGATTCGGTTGAGAGACGATATCGCTCACAGTATATTGAAATTTATGCCCAAGACTTCCCCTGATCTCCAGACACAGCCAGCCACAGAGACCACCAGCCCCGCTCCCCAGACACTGCAAGTCACAGAGACCACCAGCCCCGCTTCCCAGACGCAGCAAGTCACAGAGACCACCAGCCCCGCTCCCCAGACACAACCAGTCACAGAGACCACCAGCCGCGGTCCCCAGACACAACCAGTCACAGAGACCACCAGCCCCGCTCTCCAGACACAGCCAGACACACAGCCCACCAGCCCCGTCCCCCACACAGAGCCACAAGATCCTGATATTGAGGAAGCAAATGAATTTCTCGATGATTTTTTGCTTTCACTGGAGAAGAACTGATGAGTTCATTATAGACAAGACAAAATGTTAAAAAAGGAATCTATATAAGTTCACTTATGGAGTGAGGTCTTTGACGGAGCTGTGCTGCCTATAGCACAGCCTACCAAAGGGTGATCTTTGCTGTCGTGCAGTAACCTCATGAGGGCGGAGTCCGGCTACACTTCCTTTACCGAGGAAAAGATCTCTGCACTAATATTGAGTTTCTCCGTTGGCGTCAGGGTAAACACCCATCCCCCCCGAAGCTTGGTTACCTTTCCGTGGTGGGGGGGACTTCATGGATTGGGCAGTAGCAACCATCGTTGGTTGCTTCTGTTCAATCCATGAACGAAAAACCAAGCATCTTGAGCGTAATTGTCGTATAAATTCACTTGGTGTCAAAACTGACGCGAAAGCGGTTGTCTCAATTTTGTCAGAAATGTTTGTGCGTCTCGGCCTGATGGCGGGAGTCGGTTTGGCGCTGTGGTCATGAGGGAATACGAGGAAGATTGGCAACCGTCCCAGAAGTAGCTACAGTGAGGCCCAGCAGCTGTCCCTAATACTGTGGAAGGCACTCATGTAAGGTGTGCAGTGAGGCGCACCAGTAACAAGGGAAACGGACAACCAAAACAGCAATCTTGATCATCAGGAGGCTATCCAATGCTCAGAGTAGATAAGGACGATTATTGTATGGCTTCGCTCAGAGGATGAAAATCTTAGCCGTGAAAATCAACAAGTAAAATAACTAGTAGTTAGTGGTAGTGAAGTGGAATTACCGCATTTCTGTGGTCTTAATAGTAAAACGAAACTTTTCGTTTTCTCCATCAATCTAGAGGTGTTGTAGACCACCATCCTTAAGGTTGTAAGGTAATGGTAACTACAAGGTTATGACCTCAGCAAATTTGTGATGGAAAGTGCAGGAAATGTGGTAATGTATATATAAATTATATAGTTGTATAATAATTGTGTAATAAAATTTTGTCTTCTCTGTTCCCGTTCATTAATTCAAATACAGGTAAGTTTTCTCTCTAACGAGGTGGGATAAGCTACGTGCACTCGGCTTGTAAATGTGGTGACTTTCCCTTCATTACCACAATGGTATGCTGAACTGAAGATGTAGAATTCCGTAGACGAAACTAAGATAGGAAATCAATCTACATCAAAAATTGAAAGCGCCGCTCTGTGTGTGTGTGTGTGTGTGTGTGTGTGTGTGTGTGTGTGTGTGTGTTTGTGCGTGTGTGTGTGTGTGTGTGTGCATGTGTGTTTGTGCGTGTGTGTGTGTGTGTGTGTGTGTGTGTGTGTGTGTGTGCGTGTATGTATACTACTTTAATCATTATCACGTGAGTCTTTTGAGGAAGGATTTGTACACTCGTGTTGCCCCGTCTTTTAACCTTGTAAGTGTAAAATATGTTTTCACTCCTATGTGCGCTCACACACACACACACACACACACACACACACACACACACACACACATAACCTATAATACTATCTAGTATTTTCTTCAGACCGATATCTTACACCTTAATTATAAAAGCCAAAGAAAAATTTATAAAAACATATACATATATTTACACACGTGTAGATATATGTTATGTATTGAAATGTGGCGGAAAAATTCCTTATATATTAACAAACGTGATTGAGGACGTAAAGAATCTGGTACAAACATAATGGTTATTGTGATAAATGATTTGTTTATGATAAATATGTATTGTGTTGCATTATAATGGTTGTTCAGAACTAAGGTCTTTAAACCTGAATCAGTGAAATACTATCAGAAATAGAGAACCTGTTAAACATAAACATTTATATTGATTAACCACAGAATATATTTTCCTCTGGGTATGTAAAAGAAAATACAGTACAGGGAGCTAGTTTAAGGCAGAAGTATTTCATATTTTAACAAAATATTTACCTGTAATAGCGTCCCTTATCTTTCGTCATCATATCTTATGTTTACTATCAAGAAATGTCTTTTATGTAACATAAAAATTCTGTCTAGGTATTTGATTAATGTTCTCCAGGGATGAGCTACATGCCACACGTGGTCAGGTCACAGTGGTGGTGGTCAGGTCAGTGGGCGGTGTGTGTGTGTGTGTAGCCCCTGGGTTCATGTTGGCCACACCTACCGGCCGGTGGTCAGGTCAGTGGGCGGTGTGTAGCCCCTGGGTTCATGTTGGCCACACCCACCGGCCGGTGGTCAGGTCAGTGGGCGGTGTGTGTGTATAGCTCCTGGGTTCATGTTGGCCACAGCCACCCACCGGCCGGTGGTCAGGTCAGTGGGAGGTGTGTGTGTGTGTGTGTGTGTGTGTGTGTAGCCCCTGGGTTCATGTTGGCCACAGCCACCCACCCACCGGCCAGCCGGGCGGTAGTTTATAACTAAGACTGGTAGTTTCACATGCCACTTGGAGTGTCCCTCACTACAGAACTTGAGCAGCTCTTATCCTGAGGTGGAGCAGTTGATCCTCTCCACCAGGCTGGTACACTTGGTCTGCACCAGGTGGCTCCCTCCTGGTCATCCTGAGTGGTTGGTTGCTGTGTTGGATTTAATGACCAGTGACTTGTGAAGGTCATTAGACCAACCATCATTTTATCATCTGATAAAACATGAAGCAACACCAAATATTACATGATCCACCTAAACTATTGAGAATGATGAAGTCTGATATTGTTACGTTACGTCATCCAATCTTGCCACTCACATGTTACGGTAATCACGACTACATCCATAGTGTTGTTACGACTGATATTACTGTATGTACTGTAGTAACGTACTGTGTTTATGTGGATAACATGTGGACGTCAGAGGAGGCAAGAGCATCATCATATACAAATTCTCTATTCTATGTTGTATCCTCAATTTTGTCTGTGGTGATCGACACACTTTATCTCCCAAGATATTATCTTGCTCTTTCTTTCCATCATTCTTTAGTATTAAAGATTTTGTTCTCTCAAGCAAGATAGAATTTATCAATAATTTTTAATGTCATCTTGGGTCCAGGTAATGTTAGGTAGCGGTCATACAAGTTGTCCATGACCTTCATCATGTGGGTTGGGAAGGAGTCAGGAGGTGTGGCGTTGTACTCGGTGTACCACTTGCCAAGTTGGTCAGTGTGTATACCATGGAAGTTGCAGGGGAATCATCAGTCTGTATGTTAACAATTAGGTTGAGCAAATAACACTTGGCCTCAGTGAAGGTAGAATGTTTTCCCACCAGACTGCATCCATTAATACGACTTAGATCAGAAGATCTAGCCTTAGGGAATTTGTTAGATCGAGATTATCAAAGCCTTTCATCATTTTTAATCTTTGTACTTCGTGACCATCTCTGTTTTAAGTTGTTACGTTGACGTATGATGAATCTAATATGGAGAACAAATTTAGGAGGAAACCTGGCAAAGCTACATATGAGTGATTTTACCGTTTGCAAGTAAACTACGATTTTGTAAAAACGAATAGCATCTATGTTGTGTATAGAAAACGTAACTCCTTAGCTGCATTCTCTATGAATGTCATCAAAAGTAAAACATAGACAAGGGAAGGAATGAGGCTTGACGATACGAAACATCACTCAATCGTGTCCTGCCTGCCCAGACCCTCCCTCGCCACACCACTGGCCATAACTTCATCAACACATTGCTTACTCCGTCAAGGTCATCCACACATTTTGCCTGGCTTGAACAACCGCTTGGCATTCATGAACCGCTGAATGTTTACACTTTCTGATTATCTGCAGTAGCTGATGCAGTTGCAAGATAGACTGTTAAACCATTTTCTTACAATACTCGCTGGTAAGGAGACAATTTTCACAAAACACAGAGGTAACACTGCCTAAGAAACGGGCTTAAGAACAATTGTACGAACATAGGGTCACATTGGTACATCCACAAGGCACCAGTGGTCTGGGTGGCCTGAAATAGATTTGGAACCAAGAAGGATGATGGGTGTAGGGAGTAAACCTACCACAGATCATTAATTATGAAGAGTTGACAATGGTTACCTCCAGCCATAATCTATAAATCAATAGACAAATGTTAATGCAAACAAAGCAAGAATTAAACAAGCAGGAAACACAATCCAATGTACCATTTTACGATAGTTATGTCAAGTTGTCGCATCTGTTGAGTACCTGACGTGGTCTTACGTCTCACCTTTAGTAACGTCTGCGAATTTCGTTGTAGTGAAACTCAGGCGACCCGAGAGTCAATGTTCAGTGATACACAAGAGGAAGAAATATAACTCCGAAGGTATAAAACAGTTGTGGACACACCAAACGCTTGACAAATATTCCTTAGTGGATGAGAGAAAACACAAAAGAGATCGTCCTTGTAAACTTATGATGAGGTTTGCTTGAAGAGTCTCCCTTCGTCATCGTCGTCCACAGGCGCCCTTTGCTGGGGTGGGTGTGGCGTGGACACAGTACTGGGACCTTCATGATAAATTATCTACAACGTTCCAGGTGTCCACATATCAGGGATATGACTGTCTACAACGGTGGCTGGAGTTAAAGTCACTGGATCATATATAAAACATACAAAAGTTAACATTGATTCTCTTAAGATTTCAAGGCAATGAAAGGTTTGTGGTACAGTCTTTATGACTGAAGGTCATATTTAGATAGAGATTTATCAAATGGATATTACATCAATGTCACAGTAGCCGCTCCGGCCACTGTATTACTAACACAAGGGTTAACTGTAGTCATACAATACAAATACTAAAACTTAGTAATATTTTCTTGTTTTAGTTTTATAACCGAGAGAAACATGAAGTGTAAACTGCCGATGTATCGCCATACCTTCCTCCATCCACTCATTATGAGGCTTCAGCGTAAGGTGGTGGTTGACGAGCGGAGGCAGACTCGTCCACATTATTATCTGCTGCTGCTGGACGTCCCCAGTGTCCAGGTGCAGCCAGGGTCGTCATCATGTTGGACGTCCCCAGTGTCCAGGTGCAGCCAGGGTCGTCATCATGTTGGACGTCCCTAGTGTCCAGGTGCAGCCAGGGTCGTCATCATGCTGCCCGTCTCTGCATCGCCTGATCCGTGGTGCACCGGTGGGTCGGTGGCTGTCGTGACATGGTAATGTTATCGTCATGTTCCGCGTCTCATCTCACGTCTGTCCAGGTGGGCTAAGCTGGTCTGGTCTGAATGAACCATATACAAGTAAGGCGTATCACTGTTGTGAGTCTCAGTAAATATGGAGGCAATACGGTTTTGCAGTCTCTCTCTCTCTCTCTCTCTCTCTCTCTCTCTCTCTCTCTCTCTCTCTCTCTCTCTCTCTCTCTCTCTCTCTCTCTCTCTCTCTCACAGAGAGAGAGAGAGAGAGAGAGAGAGAGAGAGAGAGAGAGAGAGAGAGAGAGAGAGAGAGAGAGAGAGAGAGAGAGAGAGAGAGAGAGAGAGAGAGAGAGAGTTAAAGGGTATATGCAACGCATTTCGATAATTTAACAATCATATGTATTACAAAATATATGCTTCTTCCGAAAATTTCCTGGAAATTGGTTGAGGTAGAGCGGAGGTATCGTGGCAAAGTTGTGTGTCACACAAGAACGAGTTTTCTAATTGGTTGAGGTAGAGCGGAGGTATCATGGCAAAGTTGTGTGTCACACAAGAACGAGTTTTCTAATTGGTTGAGGTAGAGCGGAGGTATCGTGGCAAAGTTGTGTGTCACACAAGAACGAGTTTTCTAATTGGTTGAGGTAGAGCGGAGGTATCATGACAAAGTTGTGTGTCACACAAGAACGAGTTTTCTAATTGGTTGAGGTAGAGCGGAGGTATCGTGGCAAAGTTGTGTGTCACACAAGAACGAGTTTTCTAATTGGTTGAGGTAGAGCGGAGGTATCGTGGCAAAGTTGTGTGTCACACAAGAACGAGTTTTCTAATCGCCTGGTTTTATTAAATCAGATGAGCAGTGTTGAGGATGACCCTGGGCCATTTTCATGTGGTAATGCAGAAGGGAGCGACCACAGGTAGGCAGTAATGGTGTTTACCAAGCCATTCCCAACACCATCGTACTGGCTGCCTCTATGTAATGTACCACGTTTCTCTGTTGAAAAAGAAATAGAGAATTTCACTGAATTGCAGACTGGGTTGTTAATGTGCATCTTTCTAAATTGTTTTATTTTGTCTTCGTTAAGAATTTCTTCTTGTGTTTGATGTGCATTGTTTTGAGAATTCTTTGTTATATAACAAAACGTGTTCTGTATCTACTGTTTCCTGTCTTTATTTAGATAAGTATTTTTGTTATTGATTTTATTACTATGTTGTGTTTCTGTAACATATATAGAATTTTTTTTGTAATGTGGCAATGTTTTTCTTCTTGTTATTCTATACCAATGTGTACAATTCTCTTACGTAGAAATGTTTTTCTTCTTGTTATTTTATACAAATGTGCACAATTTTGTTTTGTTAAAGATTTTTGGACGCATTGATTTTTCTTATTGTTGTCTTTGTTGTTGTTGTTGTTGTATTACTTAAGTTAATCGAGTGATTCTTGGTATGTGCCACTATCTAGCTGGGGGCGAATGTTGAGTTGCTTTCGGCCCTAGATGATGGGCCGCATCTTAAATGTTGCCTTAAATGTTGCCTTTAGCAACAATAATACTATACAGAATATATTAATCAGGAATTAACCAGAAAATTCTCTTGGATGCATCTATAAAGTGCCATGTGGAAATTGTGATGAATTTTATGTTGGGCAGAATGGTAAGGATCTTTCTGTTAGACTTAAGCAACATAAGTATAGTATAAGAACGGGACAAGAATCAAATGCCTTGTTTAATCACGTTAAAAACTATGATCATTGTATTGACTAGAGTAACGCCATCTCAGTTATTAACTCTAACTCTATTACCACGAGAAATATCATTGAATCTTCTTTTATCAAATACACAAAGAATTTTAATCTTAATATTAGTGATGGTCTATACAAATTAGATAACTTTATTGTTGATAGAATTTGTAAAATGATAAGTTTATGATAAGCTCGTTGTCTGTCTTGGACAATCACATGTTTACCAAACGGCGTCCTAGCTACGTCTCTTCGATGTATATCAACTGACTGTTATATTTCTCTCTTGTGTCTCCCCTGATGATGTGATTATTACACGAAAGTGCACTTGGGAACTTATCGTGTTTCATTTTCCCCGTGGACTCATAGGAATATATATGCACATGTACATATACATACCTTGCTTGCCTTTATCCATTCTCGGCGCTACTCCGTGTGTGTGTGTGTGTGTGTGTGTGTGTGTGTGTGTGTGTGTGTGTGTGTGTGTATGTGTGTGTGTCTGTCTGTCTGTCTGTCTGTCTATTTGTCTGCATACGTATCTCCTGCATGTCGTGGAAGGCGACTGTGGGTTGAGAACTGGGTGGGTTGGAAATCTTCCCCATTTGTATTACTTTCCAAATGAAGGAACAGAGGAAGGAGCCCAGCTAAGTTTCCCTCTAGGATTCATTCACTCATTCCTGACGCTACCTTGTTCTTGCGGGAAATGGCAAACAAATATGAAAAATAGAGTATGAAAGACAAAGACAGTGGACAAGTGTTATGTGTTCTGTGTTCTTGATAACCATTTGATGTGACTCATTCAGATAAGGTCCAAAACGCCAGTTGTGAAGATGTACAAAGGATAATAGAACGGTGTACGTACGTACATACGTAGTGTGAGTATCTTGACTGATAGAAAGTATTGAAAGCGGCAGGAAGTAGTGAGATATTGTATTGTGCTTCGTACAAGACTGGCGGGCGACTCCGTCCTTCGTGCTGTGCCACACACAGTCTGGTGATTGTCGGGATGTGTAGCCATAATGTTTGATGTTATGACCATTAGTGATGCATCATGTGATGTTTACTATCACAACATCGGCTTCTTCCTCCTCCTCCAGGAGAGTGGCAATCAGGTGGCGGTTATTGTGGTAGCCCGGCACCTGCAATTGTAAGATTTCAAGCAACATTGAGAAAATGGGACACATTATAAAGAGTTCCATAATTTCTCTAATTCTTCCCCAAATTCATGTGGACCTGCAACACTGAAAATGTTGAAATACCGCTGGTGCAGAGGGAGGGAGAGGCAGGCCTGGGATGATAGTGAGGCTTTGTAGGAGAGAAAGGCTCGGGATGAGAGAGGCTGAACACAAGATGTTTGGCCGGAGAGTGAGGCTTTGAAGGAGAGAGAAGCTTGGGATGAGGGTTGGGTTGTACCAGAGAGAGAGGCTTGGGATGAGGGTTGGGTTGTACCAGAGAGAGAGAGGCTTGGGATGAGGGTTGGGTTGTACCAGAGAGAGAGAGGCTTGGGATGAGGGTTGGGTTGTACCAGAGAGAGAGAAGGTTGGGATGAGGGTTGGGTTGTACCAGAGAGAGAGAGGCTTGGGATGAGGGTTGGGTTGTACCAGAGAGAGAGAGGCTTGGGATGAGGGTTGGGTTGTACCAGAGAGAGAGAAGCTTGGGATGAGGGTTGGGTTGTACCAGAGAGAGAGAGGCTTGGGATGAGTGTAGGGTTGTACCAGAGAGACTGACCTGGGATGAGGGTTGGGTTGTGAAAGATGGAGTGACTTTGGATGAAAGAAGTGGTACAAGAGAGAGGCTTTAAAGGTGAGAGAGGCTTGAGATGAAGGAGTCTGAACATGAGATATGTTTGTCAGGAAAGTGATGATGTGAAAGAGAGAGACTTTATATGAGAATGGCAGGACAGGCGTTAGAGGCTTGGGATGTGAAAAATGTTATGAATGAGAGAAGCATGGGATGAGAATGACGCTGTGAATGAGACGTAATCTTATGATAAGAGAAGCTGGACACAAGGTAGAATGAACATGAATATGTCATACATCCCATCACCAAGGACATGCATCCCTTCACTTTCTGTTATCAAGACAATAGTAAGGATAAACTTAAGCTCCAGCCTCCCGACTTACCATGACTATATTATTCCTAATGTTGAAGAATGATATTATAAATCTTACTTACTCTCACAAAGCAGGTGACATGGGTTAATCAATGTTGGTATGTTACCTGGCCAGGGAGAGATCACTGGTTGAGAAGGTAGCATGATATACCACTGCGTTATGATCATAACTGATTAACTGAATTATTCCATAGTGGAGAGAGAGAGAGAGAGAGAGAGAGAGAGAGAGAGAGAGAGAGAGAGAGAGAGAGAGAGAGAGAGAGAGAGAGAGAGAGTGGGTGGGTCATGGGCTGAGAGTTAGGCTGGACACGAGAGAAAGGCTTGGGATAAGCTTAGCTGGTGAAGCTTGGGATAAGCTTAGCTGGTGAAGCTTGGGATAAGCTTAGCTGGTGAAGCTTGGGATAAGCTCAGCTGGTGAAGCTTAGATGTGAATCCAGTCATCAGTCACGTGACCACATTGTGTTGACCTTGCCATAATGGACCATTGGATTGACCTGGACATTACAAGCACAACTCACTCCTAGTTTTCTGCAGGTATTATCAACATAAGCTCACTCAAACGATGGAAATTCTACAGTCCATCATGGATGGACTTACGTTGAAGATGACATTAAACTCTTAAATGAAACATATATCATTTTCTTGTCGCATTAGACGAAGGAATATTTTCCTATTATAATAAGACGATCCATCTTGAATCTACGGGATTTATGAAACTTGATTTATGTCTCACAAGAAATAGGAAATGTCACTCATTCTTCATAACTGCAGGAGTTGTTTAATGTTGTTGTTGACAAGTAAGGTTAACATACAGATATATCAGGTCAATAATAGTGAGGTGCAGCCTTATGTGATGATGATGATGATGATGATGATGATGATATTGTGATGTGTAACGGGCGGCTGTACCAGCCTGGACTATAAGACACTAGACTCGGTTTATTCAGGTGTGTCGTTAAGAATAAACCACAACTGATATCTCGCACTGCCATGTGTCCGAACTCCGCTCTGGCAATACAATGGACAAAACTACATGATTGATCACGTCTGATATTCAGTTATAAAACAAAAAATATCTAATTGTGAAAATAACGAGGAAAGTATAATACTAAGAAAAATAGAATATGATTATGACCATAAATCTGCTAAGTAAAGCCATCGTAATGTTTTCGGACGATGCGCTGCTTCCACTGCCGGGCCCTATACTTAGCGTTGCCATCAACCGTCACCAGATCATTTTTCCCGTAAGTAAACAACTGTTTCTTGCTTACCTTTGCATCGTAGCAATGGCCTTGATTTCACAAATAACTGTTTAACATTTACAAAAATATACGCTCACTATTTCTTTGAAAAAATAATGAAAAACAAGTGAATTGTGCATGTATAAGTTTGATATATTTTGTGACGCTGTTCCCATACACGATACACTATTTTTCACACGCTTTAGAAGCGTATTTACTGTGTAGTGTTTACATTTGTTTTCTTGTCAATGATAACGATTTTGACTTATGAGGATTATACCCCCCCCCCTCATTCTCACTCATTCCTAATGAATCGTAACAATAATAGAGTTGACAATGGTTCATGAGCAGGGGCGCCATGCCACGTATTTGTAAACTTCTCTTAATTTGGAAGAATTCCCTATTGTGATCATTGTTTGTGCAGGTGTATCATGTGGTAGACTGTGTGCCTCATATTATGAATGTGAGTGTAGACAAGTTACACACAAGCTACAACGTCTGCTGCAGTTATCATTTTGTATCAAGAAATTATGTGACTGGACAGATGACATCCTCCCCACAGAAACAAGATCTTCCTATTTTGTAAGGTGTTCAGTAGGTGCAGGATTGTGAAACTTACAGTGTAGGTGTATATGTCTGCACTGCTTATGTGCAATGCTATATCATACATCAAAGCTAATCTTTGTTATGCATCATTCATGCAGATGGCGACTGCAAATCCTATTTATATACTGGTGATTGGAAAGGTCTGTGTGTTTAACATGCTCTTATTTGCACTATATTAGATAAATGTGTACCTGTTGTTGATCTATTAGATAATTAAGAAATATTTGAAAGAGAAGAGAAATTGTGAGAAAATAGAAAGAAATATCCAATACATAGATTGCGGATGAGCGAAAAATGATTATGATCATGTTACTGAGCAACCACATACAAGATGATCCACGGAGAACAGACAGTTGTGATCAAAATATCTTACATAACATCAGGATGATAAAAATGTATATACTATTATTAACAGATAAATGATAAAGCAAAATGGAAGAAAAGCAAATAGGTTAAATTTCTGCTACGTCAGTTGAATGAAGGGAAGCATAAGATCTTTTACTCCTGTTATTGACCATATGTGTACTGGGAGAAAATCTGAAGGTGAGATAAACATGACAACTACATAACATCAGGATGAGTGAAACTATATACTGCCGTTTGTATTTAATAAAGATTTATATTAGTGACCCATGAAGAATAAGGTTATGCGTCATGACTATAGAGGGCGTGAGAGAGAGAGAGACCCACAAAGTTGCCAACACGTATTTTGGTCATCCATTTTTGTATTGGTTGCAGCAGTGGCTTTCCTATCATGGTGTATATAGTCATTGCTTGGGACACCAGTGGCCAGAACTGCTGCTGCCTCACACAGCCTCCTCAGAGAGCAGTGAGGTGGATAAGATGGCAGTAGGAGAGGTCGGCTCGCACCAAACCACCAAGTGGACGACCCCGGTGCAGGACGCGTGAGGAGGATGAACGGCTGGGGCAGGTCGTGCAGGACGTGTGAGCAGGATGAACGGATGGGACAGGTTATGCAGGACGTGTGAGCAGGATGAACGGATGGGACAGGTTGTACAGGACGTGTGAGGAGGATGAACGGCTGGAGCAGGTCGTGCGGGACAGACCCATGAGGTCAGCTGTCCACGTCAGCCACAGACGCAGTGTCATGCAGGCACCACCAGACGCCGTCTCCAGGAACAACACCTACACTGCCACACTCCTGCTGAGGAAGAGCAACTGAACCAAGCACACAGGCAAGCACGCGCGCCTGGGATCTGCCCTACAACATTTAGGAGTGGGAGAAGGTGACTGGGAAGACGTTATCATGTTGACATATGAAAAATGTTCTCCTCTGTTGAGGCAGGTTCAAGACTGTGCTGGAGGCGCCCTCACAATACCCGTTACAGTTCTGAACATATCTGCCAGCTTCAACACTGAGGCAGAGTGCAAGGGTCATGTTGGGGATGGAGGTGGAAACCTGGGCCTGGCCAGCTGGTAAGGTCACTGTAACAGCCAGCAATACAGTGAAATATTAGATGTTCTTCATCCTCCTGTTCGCACCATGACCGTCCCACAGTGAAATGTCATCCAGCTGGTGCAGGATAAGTGCTCAATACACACCAGTAGAGCAATGTGTGGAGGTCTAGTGCCCACATGGAAATCCAAGTCTTGGACTGGCCCACGAAGGGTGTGACATGATCCCTACAGAGAAGCTGTGGGCAATTATGAGCCGGGAATGGAGGGTGAGTGAGGCCAGGAACCAACAAGATATCATGGACACTGCACGCGAGGTATGGTACAGCCTTCGTCGCCGCCCCCAGTGTCTGCACAAACTTCGTCCATTGTGTTGCCACAAGGATTCACCAAGTTGTTGATGGCCGTGGCTGGGGGATGAAGGTCACATTAAATGTAATTAAGGCTAATTTGTCATGTTACTGCAATAAACTAATGTTCCTGTCCGTCCTGTATGGTTATTCTAATCACACAACACCATCAGTCTCTCTCTCTCTCTCTCTCTCTCTCTCTCTCTCTCTCTCTCTCTCTCTCTCTCTCTAATTGCTGGAAGCAGTATAACGGATCCTTATAATACTGATGTATGAGGGATATAAACTCAGTCTCCAGTGTTTAGTCTCGATTCCCAGAAACCTTGGAAAGGTAAAGACTCACTCAGTTCCCCGGGGGCCCGGCTCTGTGTTGTTGTGTAAGACAAACGTAAAGTCTATCATTACCTATAGCTATACCGCAGTCATGTTGGCAACACTACTACCATAACCGGCCCACTCCACTTCCCTCCAGGCCGGCTACCTGACACGCACACCTCATTGGTTGTTGCTATTTTGGCCGCCAATTTTGTCGTTAAAATTTAAATCGATACTGTATCAGTTTTATATCAGTGCGTACATATCATTATATTACGGTGAACATCTACATTATGTTGATTATTTAAGATAACAAGTAGGAGACAAGAAATATCCAGAGCGAAAAAAAGAAAGTAACATTTGATATTAGCAGACTCCAGATTGGAACGCCCCCCCCCCCCCCCCAGCCGGCCGGGGGGAAGTGGAGTCGCCGGGACTAAGCCATCACGACTGACCAGCGTTGCCAACATGACTGCGGGCGGCAGGGTAGCACATAAATGTTCAAGCTCAACCTGCCAAGTTTCTCTGTTCCTAATCTAACCTTAAACAATTATTTCATCATGTGACACTCTGTGTCCAGGTAGTGGCCATTATAACAATATAATCTGGAAAATAGATAGGCTGGAAACAACCCAAAATCGTGAAATAAATGAGTGTTAATCACCAAGCAAGTGTGGCAGTTGTGACTGAACGTCATTAAACCCGTCCAAAATGATGCCATGTATGATAACTCACTGGTAAGTCCGTAGCCGTCACCTCCACCCTCACCAGAACAGCTATGTTACCACACCGAGGCACCTGGGTTCACTCACTATGAATCATAGATACGAGATTCACAACGGTTCCCATACCATCATGATTCAAACGGTTCCGATACCATCATGATTCATAACGGTTCCCATACCATCATGATTCATAACGGTTCCCATACCATCATGATTCATAACGGTTCCCATACCATCATGATTCATAACGGTTCCCATACCATCATGATTCATAACGGTTCCCATACCATCATGATTCATAACGGTTCCCATACCATCATGATTCATAACGTTCCCATACCATCATGATTCATAACGGTTCCCATACCATCATGATTCATAACGGTTCCCATACCATCATGATTCATAACGGTTCCCATACCATCATGATTCATAACGGTTCCCATACCATCATGATTCATAACGGTTCCCATACCATCATGATTCATAACGGTTCCGATACCATCATGATTCATAACGGTTCCGATACCATCATGATTCACAACGGTTCCGATACCATCATGATTCATAACGGTTCCAATACCGTCATGATTCACAACGGTTCCCATACCATCATGATTCATATCGGTTCCGATACCATCATGATTCGTAACGGTTCCCATACCATCATGATTCATAACGGTTCCCATACCATCATGATTCATAACGGTTCCCATACCATCATGATTCATAACGGTTCCCATACCATCATGATTCATAACGGCTCCGATACCATCATGATTCACAACGGTTCCGATACCATCATGATTCGTAACGGTTCCCATACCATCATGATTCATAACGGCTCCGATACCTTCATGATTCACAATGGTTCCGATACCATCATGATTCATAACGGTTCCGATACCATCATGATTCCTAACGGTTCCGATACCATCATGATTCATAACGGTTCCGATACCATCATGATTCATAACGGTTCCCATACCATCGTGATTCATAACGGTTCCCATACCATCGTGATTCATAACGGTTCCGATACCATCGTGATTCATAACGGTTCCCATACCATCGTGATTCATAACGGTTCCGATACCATCATGATTCATAACGGTTCCCATACCATCATGATTCATAACGGTTCCCATACCATCATGATTCATAACGGTTCCGATACCATCATGATTCATAACGGTTCCCATACCATCATGATTCATAACGGTTCCCATACCATCGTGATTCATAACGGTTCCCATACCATCATGATTCACAACGGTTCCCATACCATCATGATTCATAACGGTTCCCATACCATCATGATTCATAAAGGTTCCGATACCATCATGATTCATAACGGTTCCCATACCATCATGATTCATAAAGGTTCCGATACCATCATGATTCATAACGGTTCCGATACCATCATGATTCATAACGGTTCCGATACCATCATGATTCATAACGGTTCCCATACCATCATGATTCACAACGGTTCCGATACCATCATGATTCATAACGGTTCCCATACCATCATGATTCATAACGGTTCCCATACCATCATGATTCATAACGGTTCCCATACCATCATGATTCATAACGGTTCCGATACCATCATGATTCATAACGGTTCCGATACCATCATGATTCACAACGGTTCCGATACCATCATGATTCATAACGGTTCCCATACCATCATGATTCATAACGGTTCCCATACCATCATGATTCATAACGGTTCCCATACCATCATGATTCACAACGGTTCCGATACCATCATGATTCATAACGGTTCCCATACCATCATGATTCATAACGGTTCCCATACCATCATGATTCACAACGGTTCCCATACCATCATGATTCATAACGGTTCCCATACCATCATGATTCACAACGGTTCCCATACCATCATGATTCATAACGGTTCCCATACCATCATGATTCATAACGGTTCCCATACCATCATGATTCATAAAGGTTCCGATACCATCATGATTCATAACGGTTCCGATACCATCATGATTCATAACGTTTCCGATACCATCATGATTCATAACAGTTCCGATACCATCATGATTCATAACGGTTCCCATACCGTCATGATTCACAACGGTTCCCATACCATCATGATTCATATCGGTTCCGATACCATCATGATTCGTAACGGTTCCCATACCATCATGATTCATAACGGTTCCGATACCATCATGATTCATAACGGTTCCCATACCATCATGATTCATAACGGTTCCCATACCATCATGATTCATAACGGCTCCGATACCATCATGATTCACAACGGTTCCGATACCATCATGATTCGTAACGGTTCCCATACCATCATGATTCATAACGGCTCCGATACCTTCATGATTCACAATGGTTCCGATACCATCATGATTCATAACGGTTCCGATACCATCATGATTCCTAACGGTTCCGATACCATCATGATTCATAACGGTTCCGATACCATCATGATTCATAACGGTTTTCATACCATCATGATTCATAATGGTTCCGATACCATCATGATTCATAACGGTTCCCATACCATCATGATTCACAACAGTTCCCATACCATCATGATTCACAACGGTTCCGATACCATCATGATTCATAACGGTTTCTATACCATCATCATTCATAACGGTTCCGATACCATCATGATTCAAAACGGTTCCCATACCATCATGATTCATAACGGTTCCCATACCATCATGATTCACAACGGTTCCCATACCATCATGATTCACAACGGTTCCCATACCATCATGATTCACAACGGTTCCCATACCATCATGATTCATAACGGTTCCGATACCATCATGATTCATAACGGTTCCCATACCATCATGATTCACAACGGTTTCCATACCATCATGATTCATAACGGTTCCCATACCATCATGATTCATAACGGTTCCCATACCATCATGATTCATAACGGTTCCCATACCATCATGATTCATAACGGTTCCGATACCATCATGATTCATAACGGTTCCCATACCATCATGATTCATAACGGTTCCGATACCATCATGATTCACAACGGTTCCCATACCATCATGATTCACAACGGTTCCCATACCATCATGATTCATAACGGTTCCCATACCATCGTGATTCATAACGGTTCCCATACCATCATGATTCACAACGGTTTCCATACCATCATGATTCATAACGGTTCCGATACCATCATGATTCATAACGGTTCCGATACCATCATGATTCATAACGGTTCCCATACCATCATGATTCACAACGGTTCCGATACCATCATGATTCACAACGGTTCCCATACCATCATGATTCACAACGGTTCCCATACCATCATGATTCACAACGGTTCCCATACCATCATGATTCATAACGGTTCCGATACCATCATGATTCATAACGGTTCCCATACCATCATGATTCACAACGGTTCCCATACCATCATGATTCACAACGGTTCCCATACCATCATGATTCACAACGGTTCCCATACCATCATGATTCACAACGGTTCCCATACCATCATGATTCACAACAGTTCCCATACCATCATGATTCACAACGGTTCCCATACCATCATGATTCATAACGGTTCCCATACCATCATGATTCATAACGGTTCCCATACCATCATGATTCATAACCGTTCCCATACCATCATGATTCACAACGGTTTCCATACCATCATGATTCATAACGGTTCCCATACCATCATGATTCATAACGGTTCCCATACCATCATGATTCATAACGGTTCCCATACCATCATGATTCATAACGGTTCCGATACCATCATGATTCATAACGGTTCCCATACCATCATGATTCATAACGGTTCCGATACCATCATGATTCACAACGGTTCCCATACCATCATGATTCATAACGGTTCCCATACCATCATGATTCATAACGGTTCCCATACCATCATGATTCATAACGGTTCCCATACCATCATGATTCATAACGGTTCCCATACCATCATGATTCACAACGGTTCCCATACCATCATGATTCATAACGGTTCCGATACCATCATGATTCATAACGGTTCCCATACCATCATGATTCATAACGGTTCCCATACCATCATGATTCACAACGGTTCCCATACCATCATGATTCACAACGGTTCCCATACCATCATGATTCACAACGGTTCCCATACCATCATGATTCACAACGGTTCCCATACCATCATGATTCATAACGGTTCCCATACCATCATGATTCACAACGGTTCCCATACCATCATGATTCACAACGGTTCCCATACCATCATGATTCACAACGGTTCCCATACCATCATGATTCACAACGGTTCCCATACCATCATGATTCACAACGGTTCCCATACCATCATGATTCACAACGGTTCCCATACCATCATGATTCATAACGGTTCCCATACCATCATGATTCATAACGGTTCCCATACCATCATGATTCATAACGGTTCCCATACCATCATGATTCATAACGGTTCCCATACCATCATGATTCATAACGGTTCCGATACCATCATGATTCATAACGGTTCCCATACCATCATGATTCATAACGGTTCCGATACCATCATGATTCATAACGGTTCCCATACCATCATGATTCATAACGGTTCCGATACCATCATGATTCACAACGGTTCCCATACCATCATGATTCACAACGGTTCCCATACCATCATGATTCATAACGGTTCCCATACCATCATGATTCATAACGGTTCCCATACCATCATGATTCACAACGGTTCCCATACCATCATGATTCATAACGGTTCCCATACCATCATGATTCATAACGGTTCCCATACCATCATGATTCATAACGGTTCCCATACCATCATGATTCATAACGGTTCCCATACCATCATGATTCATAACGGTTCCGATACCATCATGATTCATAACGGTTCCCATACCATCATGATTCATAACGGTTCCCATACCATCATGATTCATAACGGTTCCCATACCATCATGATTCATAACGGTTCCCATACCATCATGATTCACAACGGTTCCCATACCATCATGATTCATAACGGTTCCCATACCATCATGATTCATAACGGTTCCCATACCATCATGATTCACAACAGTTCCCATACCATCATGATTCACAACGGTTCCCATACCATCATGATTCATAACGGTTCCCATACCATCATGATTCATAACGGTTCCCATACCATCATGATTCATAACGGTTCCCATACCATCATGATTCATAACGGTTCCGATACCATCATGATTCATAACGGTTCCCATACCATCATGATTCATAACGGTTCCCATACCATCATGATTCATAACGGTTCCCATACCATCATGATTCATAACGGTTCCCATACCATCATGATTCATAACGGTTCCCATACCATCATGATTCATAACGGTTCCCATACCATCATGATTCATAACGGCTCCGATACCATCATGATTCATAACGGTTCCGATACCATCATGATTCATAACGGTTCCGATACCATCATGATTCACAACGGTTCCGATACCATCATGATTCGAATACGAGAGCCGTGACCTCGCTAGTGGACCCTCAACATTTTAGTCAGAGACTGTACAACATACAGGTGGCTCCCTCACTGTAGACGTCAGTCATCATACATTACTGGTTGTCTGGTACAACATACAGGTGGCTCCGTCACTGTAGACGTCAGTCATCATACATTACTGGTTGTCTGGTACAACATACAGGTGGCTTCGTCACTGTAGACGTCAGTCATCATACATTACTGGTTGTCTGGTACAACATACAGGTGGCTCCGTCACTGTAGACGTCAGTCATCATACATTACTGGTTGTCTGGTACAACATACAGGTGGCTCCCTCACTGTAGACGTCAGTCATCATACATTACTGGTTGTCTGGTACAACATACAGGTGGCTCCCTCACTGTAGACGTCAGTCATCATACATTACTGGTTGTCTGGTACAACATACAGGTGGCTCCGTCACTGTAGACGTCGGTCATCATACATTACTGGTTGTCTGGTACAACATACAGGTGGCTCCGTCACTGTAGACGTCAGTCATCATACATTACTGGTTGTCTGGTACAACATACAGGTGGCTCCCTCACTGTAGACGTCAGTCATCATACATTACTGGTTGTCTGGTACAACATACAGGTGGCTCCGTCACTGTAGACGTCAGTCATCATACATTACTGGTTGTCTGGTACAACATACAGGTGGCTCCGTCACTGTAGACGTCAGTCATCATACATTACTGGTTGTCTGGTACAACATACAGGTGGCTCCGTCACTGTAGACGTCAGTCATCATACATTACTGGTTGTCTGGTACAACATACAGGTGGCTCCCTCACTGTAGACGTCAGTCATCATACATTACTGGTTGTCTGGTACAACATACAGGTGGCTCACTGTAGACGTCAGTCATCATACATTACTGGTTGTCTGGTACAACATACAGGTGGCTCCGTCACTGTAGACGTGTCACCATACATTACTGGTTGTCTGGTACAACCTACAGGTGGCTCCGTCACTGTAGACTTCAGTCACCATACATTACTGGTTGTCTGGTACAACATACAGGTGGCTCCGTCACTGTAGACGTCAGTCACCATACATTACTGGTTGTCTGGTACAACCTACAGGTGGCTCCGTCACTGTAGACGTCAGTCACCATACATTACTGGTTGTCTGGTACAACCTACAGGTGGCTCCGTCACTGTAGACGTCAGTCACCATACATTACTGGTTGTCTGGTACAACATACAGGTGGCTCCGTCACTGTAGACGTCAGTCACCATACATTACTGGTTGTCTGGTACAACATACAGATGGCTCCGTCACTGTAGACACTGTAGATTCTTTAGGTTTAACCATAAACCTTAACTAAAGTAATATGGCAACATGAACAAATTTTACGACTGAAATATCAGAGACGATCGAAATTAAGAGTGAATGAGAGCGATATAAACACACAGTTTAAAAGGACAAAGTATGAATGGCAGCCAGGGAATAAGAGGCCGCCCAGCTAAATTTAGAAGTTCGCGTTCAGTGGCAGAGTTAATTTAATTGTACAAACTCCCATTGCTCTGGTGGAATTTAAAGGTCATGTGTACCTCTACAGTCAGAATTTAAAGGTACATATTAAAGTGCAGAATTCCAAGAATATCGTTAAAATAATTCACTTTAAAATTCTTTAGTTATGTGAAGCATTTCATACAACAGCTGCAATATGACGGTGTGTAAAAGTTCACTGTTGCATGGTAGTATTAAAGTGTTTAATTGACGAGGTTAATTAACCGAACCTAACCTAACCTAACCTAACCAAACCTAACCTAATGACGTATGTAAAAGGACTTTGTTGTCATAATGCAGCTGGAAGATTTACGTTCAAATGATCATGTTTAAATGTTCGTTAATGAATGAGGGAGTTAAATGGATGAATTTTAAGTTCGCGTTTCATGGAGTCATTTTGACACAATTTGTTAAAATGTCAGAGTTTAAATGATCATATGTACAAGGTTGGCCAGATGGCGGGAGTGTGTAGACACAGCCATAATCATCCGATGATTGCATTTAGAAACTGACAGATGTAATATAGCAAGAAATATGAACAAAACAGTGAGTTGGTGACATGTTTCATATATTTGTAATACAAATCTGAAGATAGTTCGTAGATCCTTAAGGGGAATGAATGGTGGATAAATGGTGAGAAAATATGCAAAAACGGGGCTAAGTATTTCAGTCCAAACTAGAATTCTTTTGTTCACTTCTTCGACATTGATCTCAGGACATTTCAATGGCTGAGATTTACATGATACAGAAAACCATCGAACAGGGACGATAGACAGATAAAAGGTTATATAAATAGGCAAACTGATAGATGTAGGTGCAATCAGAGTCGCCTATGATTTCGTTCACAGCGAATGAGATGATAAATGGGCGAGGCTATAACCATCGTCTATGATTATTGTAAATGACTAATTATGATTAATCTTTATTGTTTTTGTGCGACTGCTGTTAGCCTTTGAAGGTTAATGTTCCCTCAAAGTTGCCCGGACCCTACCACTAGGAGGTCAGCAGTTCGACTTAGGGTCCATTTGGGCCATGTTTATGGCACCCAACAGAATGGATGTATTTTTCTTATTTTTTTTTCATCGCTATGGATGGGACTCATAAATGTTGGGAACTTTTCCTAACGATTTGATCCTTTATGGTAACCGCTTCATTCGTACAATAGTTTGTCAATGATTTGCAACTGAATGAGAACTTTTGCCATAGGAAATGTCTTCTGAGGACCGGGTATAACAGGGTCGACTGCTGGAGGAGAAGCAGCTTCTCCGATCTCAGGGACGGGAACTTAAGGTTCAAGGAATTTCAGGGATGAATGTTGGTGGTGTGGACTTTAATCTTCAACACGGCCGTTTCAGCTTTAGGGTCGGCTGCTGCTGCAGGTGCTGCTGATCCTCCAGTCGCAGCGACGGACACATCAGGGTCTTCATCGACGACCAGTACGAGTACGTCGGGATCCACCAGGCCTGATTCATCCCCATAGAAGTAGGGGATCAAGGTCACCATTTCAGTGGTAGGCATCACTTTGCCCCGTTGTTTGGTGGGAGCCAAAGAAACATTGATGGGGATGGCGGCTGCTCCTGTGTCAACTACACCAGTTTCCTCGCTGGGTCCGCCTTCGCACAGGTCATCATCATCTTGATGCCGAGTCTGGATCTTCACCACTACTCTCTCGTGCACGGGTTCGATATCCAGACGTGATCTCTTCCTGGAAGGCCTTTGGCATTCTGGAAGGCACCGCTTTCCTTCCTGGGCCAGGCCCTCACTGCTGGACAACCAGGCAATTCTGGTGTAGGCGTACTCCTGGTGGCGGCCGTTGCGTCCTCCAAGTCTGCGATCTGCCTTGATGCCCCACCGTCCCAGTGTTCTGCCGACGTTCAGGACGGCAGCTTTCTCGTACCCGAACCCTTCGCAGAATTCACAGTATCGCAAATATAGCTCAGTTCGGCTTATACAATCTTTAACAGCCCCGGTTTGCTGGATGTGAGCCTCGAAAAATTCAAGGAAGGATTCCTTGCCAGGGTACCGATGGGTAGCGCGGACGTGAGTCATTTCTGCGATCTGGTGAGATGAGTGATTTACTTGACGAAGTAAACTTTCATAGACCAGCACTTGCAAAAATATAGTGAAGCCACACAAAAATATAGTAGACTAGCGTTTCCTCATTGATTTGATACCCTAGATGATAGATTAACAGAGTGAAGTTGAAGCACTAGTGTAGTGAAGATGAAACATCAACATAGTGAAGATGGCAGGATACGATAGAGGGTGTACACTGGGCAGAATTACCTCTTGTGGAGAGTGTAATGTAGCTTGTAGTGGAAAGATAATGACATCAATGATGGTGTGTGTGTATATGTGTGTGTGTGTGTGGGTGTAGTTGTGTGTGTGTGTGTGTGTGTGTGTAGTGGTACAAAGACTATATAAGAAGGATAGGAAAGCAGGAGTAATCTCGCGTGAGCAATGACTGCTTTAATTGTGCGCTGTCAACAGCTGGTGGTACTAATTACCCTTGCGCTGTCTGGCTGTCTGTTGACGAAAACTTTATAGTGAGTTTTCAGTTTAAAAAAAGAAGAAAATAATCTAAAACTTGCTTTTTTATGTTTTTCCCAAGGATGAAGCATTGTATGGACGACTTGAGACAACTATGAGCAATAACATATATAGGTAACATTAAACACAATGTTAGGGACCAAATCAACTGGACGGTTTCATCAACATTCATGCCATATCAACCAGGACATATTTCATTCTTTAACATTAAAGCAACATATTTACATACATATCCTGTAATTGGTCCACGTAAGCCTAATTATCCTGATGAAGTGATTATGCAGATAAGAGATGATGGGAAATACTCTAACAATAATGAGCTTGAAAACAAAGTTAACTAGCATAAGTGACTCGTCAATAAGTAAGCTCAAGAATATTTTTTTCTTTGATTACAAAACTGTAGGTATTGGGGAAATATGGTATGTACTTCTTGATATCTAAAAAATTCGCCTTTGTCTTTGTTGAGTTTGTAGAAAAATGTGGTTGTTTTTTATCTACTTGTCTTAGATTTATCCCATCCTACGTTTATATTTATGAATGTCTTACCAATTCCATCACAGCAATACCCCTTACCTCTCCTTGTCCTATGGAAATGTGTGTAAAATGTGATGTGTGGGAGTAGTTTTCCTCCCCTTGCATATCACACATAGATAACATCTTTTTCTGCTCATAATCATATATCTGATTAATCTCATGTGAGTTCTAAGTACCGAATCACAGACACCATTATCTCTCACCGTCATGTTCACTACAGAGAGAGACACCATTATCTCTCACCATCATGTTCACTACAGAGGGAGACACCATTATCTTTCACCGTCATGTTCACTACAGAGGGAGACACCATTTTCTCTCACCATCATGTTCACTACAGAGGGAGACACCATTTTCTCTCACCATCATGTTCACTACAGAGGGAGACACCATTATCTCTCACCATCATGTTCACTACAAAGGGAGACACCATTGTCTCTCACCATCATGTTCACTACAGAGGGAGACACCATTATCTCTCAATACCATGTTCACTACAGAGGGAGACACCATTATCTCACCACCATCAT
Source organism: Panulirus ornatus (assembly GCF_036320965.1). Lineage (NCBI taxonomy): Eukaryota > Metazoa > Arthropoda > Malacostraca > Decapoda > Palinuridae > Panulirus > Panulirus ornatus. Next base: position 4,368,009 of record NC_092235.1, on the reverse strand, counting down.
TAAGTTCTGGCCTGCAAGTAACAGAGATCTGCTACTCAGGACCACCTGGCCATTGTTTGTTTGTGCCAACATTTCCATCTATCGATCGCCAATATACCCAATCTGTCCCATCTATCGATCACTATAACCAATCTGTCCCATCTATCTATTTTCATTATACACTGTCTGTCCCCATCTATCGATCTTCACTATAACCTGTCTGTCCCCATCTATCGATCTTCACTATACCCTGTCTGTCCCATCTATCGATCTTCACTATACCCTGTCTGTCCTATCTATCGATCTTCACTATACCCAGCCTGTCCCATCTATGGATCTTCTCTATACCCAGTCTGTCCCGTCTATCGATCTTCACTATACCCTGTCTGTCCCATCAATCAATTCATTATAATGTGTGTCCCATATACACATCTTCGCTATACCATCTGTCCCATCTATAGATCTTCACTATACCCAGCTTGTCCCATCTATGGATCTTCACTATACCCTGTCTGCCCATCAATCAATTCTAATGTGTGTCCCATCTACACATCTTAACTATACCCTCTGTCCCATCTATGGATCTTCACTATACCCAGCACCCAGCCTGTCCCATCTGTAGATCTTCACTATACCCTGTCTGTCTCATCAATCAATTCATTATAATGTGTGTCCCATCTGCATATCTTCACTATACCATCTGTCCCATCTATGGATCTTCACTATACCCAGCATGTCCCTTCTATCAATCTTCACTATACCCTGTCTGTCCCATCAATCAATTCATTATAATGTGTGTCCCGTCCACACATCTTCACTATACCCTGTCTGTCCCATCAATCAATTCATTATAATGTGTGTCCCGTCCACACATCTTCACTATACCCTGTCTGTCCCATCAATCAATTCATTATAATGTGTGTCCTATCTACACATCTTCACTATACCCTGTCTGTCCCTTCTATGGATCTTCACTATACCCAGTCTGTACCATCTACGAATCTTCACTGAACCCTATCAGTCCCATGTATGCATCTTCACTACACCCTGTCTCTCCCATTTATGGATATTCACTATACCCTGCCTGTCCCATCTATCAATCTTCACTGTACCCAGTCTGTCTCATCTATGAATATTCACTATACCCTGTCTGTCCCATCTATCGATCTTCACTATATCCAGTCTGTCCCATCCACCTGTACCCCTGGTCATCATGTAACAACCATTAACCCACCTACAATATTTCAGATGGTCTCTACATTTAAAATCGCCTAAGTCGACTATGCTTTTGTTTCTATGTGGGATATTATAGCATGGGGGTACCTTACTATATTTTCCATATCAATATAGGCCCACTATATTTGTGGACGTACAAGGATAACCGAGGTTACTTGGTAAAGTGCACAACGTAACCATAGTATCTTCAACATGGAAGTTTTTGCAAAAAGCTCAGTTGTGGAGGTGGTCGAGCAGCAGCAGGTGCTCTGGGTCGCCCTCCTTGACCAGGCCTACCTGCCTTTCCACGATGAGGATGATTTGCTGGACCGTCCAACACACGAGACCCGACTCCCACATATAGATGAGTTGGGCTGCGATGATGACGACATACATGTCATCGTGCCCACCAACGAGCAGTTGCAAGGGGTTCTCAAAACCGTCCTGCAGAGGTATACCATCAGGGTCGTCAACGTTCCATACAAAATCTCAAGGATGAACGTCTGGGAATTCTTCAAGCTGTTCGGCGACATCGTTCGCTTCGACATGCAGTCCTACACGACCTACGAGAACCACCGCGGGATTGCCGTCATCCAGTACTCCTGCTATGCCTCCTACAAGAAGGCACTTCTTGCCGACGTGACACCACTCTCCATCAACGGTCGCTGTGCAAAAGTGAAACCTCATCGTCCCACTGATGCTGACCAAGTGACCTCGCCCACTCAAGTGGCACTGCAGCCCACACTCCCTACCAGACCCACCATCCATGAGGAAATGCAGCCCACCACACTTGTCAGGCCCACCTTCAGGGAGACATGGCAGGTCTCAAGACCTGTCAGGCCCACCATTCAAGACCGACTTGGTCCCCCAACACACGTCAGGCCCACCATTCAAGACCGACTTGGTCCCCCAACACATGTCAGGCCCAGCGTTCTAGACCGACTGGGACCAATAACACATGACATGTCCTACGTTACAGACCGACTGCACTCCGCACCACGTACGAGCGTTAAAAGGCGTGTCGAAATGACACACGCTCCCCGTGCCAAAAGATTCAGTTGGTGAGGAACCTGAGCTCTTTCTTCCTGCTGGTGCTGCAGGAGAACACGGCCCTAGAGTGGACACTGGAGGTGTGTTTGTGTTTGTGTTTGGGTTATCAATGAGGAACCAACACCAAGACAACTTTAATTTGGCCTTGCCAAGGATTACGTTAATCTGGCGGAAGTCTGGCTTTCTCCCATTAGTGGATGACACATAATATCTACGTAGGGACGTTGAAAAACAAAGAAAAAAAAAGGGAACATTATCCCGCCCAAAAAAAGATACATAAATTCACGGGGATAATTTCCTTCGTCTTCAAAGAAAAAATGAAACTCTTCCGACGCTACCGTGCCTTCCATAAAGCAACCCTCAAAGAAATCACTTTCTACACAATGCGCAAGGATTCGGTTAGCCAGTCTCCATATGACTGGGGCTATTCTTCCCTCTGATTGATTCATTTTTCAAGATTAAGGAAAGTTATAATAAAAATATTGTATTGAGTTTCTCCGTTGGCGTCAGGGTAAACACCCATCCCCCCCGAAGCTTGGTTACCTTTCCGTGGTGGGGGGGACTTCATGGATTGGGCAGTAGCAACAATCGTTGGTTGCTTCTGTTCAATCCATGAACGAAAAACCAAGCATCTTGAGCGTAATTGTCGTATAAATTCACTTGGTGTCAAAACTGACGCGAAAGCGGTTGTCTCAATTTTGTCAGAAATGTTTGTGCGTTTCGGCCTGATGGCGGGAGTCGGTTTGGCGCGGTGGTCCTGAGGGAATACGAGGAAGATTGGCAACCGTCCCAGAAGTAGCTACAGTGAGGCCCAGCAGCTGTCCCTAATACTGTGGAAGGCACTCATGTAAGGTGTGCAGTGAGAGGCACCAATAACAAGGGAAACGGACAACCAAAACGGCAATCTTGATCATCAGGAGGATATCCAATGCTCAGAGTAGATAAGGACGATTATTGTATGGCTTCGCTCAAAGGATGAAAATCTTAGCCGTGAAAATCAACAAGTAAAATAACTAGTAGTTAGTGGTAGTGAAGTGGAATTACCGTATTTCTGTGGTCTTAATAGTAAAACGAAACTTTTCGTTTTTTCCATCAATCTAGAGGTGTTGTAGACCACCATCCTTAAGATTGTAGGGTAATGGTAACTACAAGGTTATGACCTCAGCAAATTTGTGATGGAAAATGCAGGAAATGTGGTAATGTATATAATTTAGATTATATAGTTGTATGATAAATGTGTAATAAAATTTTGTCTTCTCTGTTCCCGTTCATTAATTCAAATACAGGTAAGTTTTCTCTCTAACGTGGTGGGATAAGCTACGTTCACTCGGCTTGTAAATGTGGTAACTTTCCCTTCATTACCACAATGGTGTGCTGAACTGAAGATGTAGAATTCCGTAGACGAAACTAAGATAGGAAATCAATCTACATCAAAAATTGAACGTATGCATCTTTAGATGGACATAAAACAATCGGACGGAGGGGCACACTGGAGCAAATGAATTTCATTATCACCACTTAAAGTAGGCCTTTCAACTACTTGTGGCTTTAAAGCAAACTTTTTCTAGCCAAGGTTTAGTTAGCACCTAAACTAATCCCCACGGCCTTACCTTAAGAAATATTTTCAGAAGGTACTGTCTGAACATATTTCTAAGGTAAGGTCATCTAGGTTTGGTTTAGATGCTACTCTGACCTTGGCTAGAAAAAGTTTCCTTTGCTTCAAAGCCCCAACTACGTAGGCGGGCTACTGTTGATATCAAACAGTAACAGAAAGGTGATAAAACTGAGATGAAATGAATGAAAATATAGAATGGGTCAGTTGAAAGTTGAAGTAATTGCTAAATACAATTTTTGACAGATCCAAATGCATCCTAAAGTCAGTCACTTAAAACACAATGCTGAATATTGTTTTAATTGTTGGAACTAGTTACAGGAAGTAAAAATATCAAGATTAAAGGGATGCCATTACAATAACTTCATATACCTGTACAGGATCTCTTAAACTTCTTTTCCCTAAAGCTGAATGGATTTAAGTCGCTTAATCTCCTCTCTGAATTTGTTTCTCAAACCAGTAATCATCTTTGGAGATTACCTGAGTAATTTCTCCATTCAATGTCTTCCTTTTCAAATTAGTTGACGACCACAGCAGTGCAATATCCAGGCTGGGATGGGTATGTTCTGGGAAGGCGAGAGGTCAGGTTATGCAAGAATGTTAGAAATGGCTTCCATCAGTTTCTACCCTCTAAAATTTTGGGTTATTAGAACTTAGAGATTTATGAGTAAATAATACTGAAAGTTGGTTTAAAGTTGCCTGACCCAACATAACACCACCTTGGTAATGGTGACCTGATGAAGGATACTGAACCTAACCTAACCTATATTAACACCTGACTAGTGATTATATGATCAAGGATGCCTTAGCTATCCTAACTTTAACGTTAAGCTCTATCTCACTTTCCTTAACCTTCATTTTAAGGATAACATCAAAAGGGAAAACTCTTTAACATCGACGATAATATATTCTATGTACTCAAGTGATTAAAGTGGGTGGAGCCGTCCCAACATTACTTAATAAAAATGGGCCTGGATAAGCAACACAAACGTATTAGGCTTTTATGATTTTTTTTTTATTTTCTGTTTGATTTTGATGAAGAACAAATTTCATTATCAACTGAAAACTTATTGCCCTTTAGATATAATTCAATTTACTACTTTCTCAATGGAATAAATACAAAGGTTTTCACCACTATTCAGTATTTTATCTTTCTTTAATAAGCAACTTTTTTGTATGTATAATCCACTCCTGCCATTTTATTGGTATCTGCACACACACACACACACACACACACACACACACACACACACACACACACACACACACACACATGTATATATATATATGATACATATATATATATGTATATATATATATATATATATATATATATATATATATATATATATATATATATATATATTTTTTTTTTTTTGCTTTGTCGCTGTCTCCCGCGTTTGCGAGGTAGCGCAAGGAAACAGACGAAAAAAATGGCCCAACCCACCCCCATACACATGTATATACATACGTCCACACACGCAAATATACATACCTACACAGCTTTCCATGGTTTACCCAAGACACTTCACATGCCCCGATTCAATCCACTGACAGCACGTCAACCCCGGTATACCACATCGCTCCAATTTACTCTATTCCTTGCCTTCCTTTCACCCTCCTGCATGTTCAGGCCCCGATCACACAAAATCTTTTTCACTCCATCTTTCCACCTCCAATTTGGTCTCCCTCTTCTCCTCGTTCCCTCCACCTCCGACACATATATCCTCTTGGTCAATCTTTCCTCACTCATTCTCTCCATTGCCCAAACCATTTCAAAACACTCTCTTCTGCTCTCTCAACCACGCTCTTTTTATTTCCACACATCTCTCTTACCCTTACGTTACTTACTCGATCAAACCACCTCACACCACACATTGTCCTCAAACATCTCATTTCCAGCACATCCATCCTCCTGCGCACAACTCTATCCATAGCCCACGCCTGAGCAACCATACAACATTGTTGGAACCACTATTCCTTCAAACATACCCATTTTTGCTTTCCGAGATAATGTTCTCGACTTCCACACATTCTTCAAGGCTCCCAGAATTTTCGCCCCCTCCCCCACCCTATGATCCACTTCCGCTTCCATGGTTCCATCCGCTGCCAGATCCACTCCCAGATATCTAAAACACTTCACTTCCTCCAGTTTTTCTCCATTCAAACTCACCTCCCAATTGACTTGACCCTCAACCCTACTGTACCTAATAACCTTGCTCTTATTCACATTTACTCTTAACTTTGTTCTTTCACACACTTTACCAAACTCAGTCACCAGCTTCTGCAGTTTCTCACATGAATCAGCCACCAGCGCTGTATCATCAGCGAACAACAACTGACTCACTTCCCAAGCTCTCTCATCCCCAACAGAATTCATACTTGCCCCTCTTTCCAAAACTCTTGCATTCACCTCCCTAACAACCCCATCCATAAACAAATTAAACAACCATGGAGACATCACACACCCCTGCCGCAAACCTACATTCACTGAGAACCAATCACTTTCCTCTCTTCCTACGCGTACACATGCCTTCCATCCTCGATAAAAACTTTTCATTGCTTCTAACAACTTGCCTCCCACACCATATATTCTTAATACCTTCCACAGAGCATCTCTATCAACTCTATCATATGCCTTCTCCAGATCCATAAATGCTACATACAAATCCATTTGCTTTTCTAAATATTTCTCACATACATTCTTCAAAGCAAACACCTGATCCACACATCCTCTACCACTTCTGAAACCACACTGCTCTTCCCCAATCTGATGCTCTGTACATGCCTTCACCCTCTCAATCAATACCCTCCCATATAATTTACCAGGAATACTCAGCAAACTTATACCTCTGTAATTTGAGCACTCACTCTTATCCCCTTTGCCTTTGTACAATGGCACTATGCACGCATTCCGCCAATCCTCAGGCACCTCACCGTGAGTCATACATACATTAAATAACCTTACCAACCAGTCAACAATACAGTCACCCCCTTTTTTAATAAATTCCACTGCAATACCATCCAAACCTGGTGCCTTGCCGGCACTCACTCTTATCCCCTTTGCCTTTGTACAATGGCACTATGCACGCATTCCGCCAATCCTCAGGCACCTCACCGTGAGTCATACATACATTAAATAACCTTACCAACCAGTCAACAATACAGTCACCCCCTTTTTTAATAAATTCCACTGCAATACCATCCAAACCTGCTGCCTTGCCGGCTTTCATCTTCCGCAAAGCTTTTACTACCTCTTCTCTGTTATTAACCATACAGTCCCAGAACCACATTATGGGGCTTATGCAGCTTCAAGACTTTCCTCTTATCAGGAGCAGGGAAATAATGGATAACAGCATCGCTTGTTCACCAATGCCCACATCCATAAGGTAGTGCCAAGAATAGACAAAGACAGCACTTGCTCATATCCATTCTCTAGTTGTTAAGAGCACTGCACAGCAACCTCAGCCCCCTTTCCATAACCAGACCCTAAAGACCCTTTCTGGACTGAACCAGGGTATATGAAGTAGCCAAGGGAAAGCATGGAAACATCTGTGGGTCCTGGTTGTGGACAGGAGGCTGTGGTATCAGTGCATTGCATATGAGAAGTAGAGAATGGACATAAGTGAACGTGGCCTTTCTTTATCTGTTCCTGGCGATACCTTGCTAACATGGGAAATGGCAAACAAGTATGAAAAATATCTGTATCTGTATATATATATATATATATATATATATATGTATATATGTGTATATATATATATATATATATATATATATCTATCCCTGGGGATAGGGGAGAAAGAATACTTCCCACGTATTCCCTGCGTGTCGTAGAAGGCGACTAAAAGGGAAGGGAGCGGGGGGCTGGAAATCCTCCCCTCTCTTTTTTTTTTTTTTTTTTTCCAAAAGAAGGAACAGAGAAGAGGTCCAGGTGAGGATATTCCCTCAAAGGCCCAGTCCTCTGTTCTTAACGCTACCTCGCTATCGCGGGAAATAGCGAATAGTATGAAAAAAAAAAAAAAAAAAAAAAATATATATATATATATATATATATATATATTTATATATATATATATATATGTATATATATATATATATATATATATATATATATATATATATATATATATATATATATATATATATATATATATATATATATATATATATATATATATATTGTCGTTATCAAAAGAAATAGAAAATAGATTAGAGATAATGAAAATAGCGTAATATTATATAAATATTAATTTTTGTAGATGAGTTTTTTGAACTTAAAATTTAAAAAAAAAGATGCGAAAGAAAAGCACACATCCTTCTGTTATATATATATAAAGAAATCAATGCTGAGTCAATGGCCGGTGCACATAACGAACAGTAATGTCGGGGTGCGTCGCTATAAAATCCGTAACCAGTGTGTTTGTGTCAGTTGGAGGCAGCTGTTGGACTTGCAGGGGTTGTATCCTGCGATGCACATTCTGGGATCTCACCTCCCGTGCCATGATGGCTGCCCGACGCCTCTCGAAGGCGTACTGCAAGTGTTTCAGAACTACCTCCAGTTTGGGTCGTGCTTCAGGATCATATCTTGTGGCCTCTCTAATTGTAGATACCACGCGTAAGCGGCGTCTCTTATAAACTATTTGAAGTATTCTAATAAGGAGGACGGCATATGAGAACACATCAGACTTTCTTGTGCTAGGTTGGCCACGCTTCACCTCAGGAGCCATCCATGGGTAATCCTGAGGATCGCTCTCGAGTTCATTAGTCATGTCCTCGAAACATGCAAGTCCCAGATCGATGATGTTCACTCTGGGTGACTGCGGATCGCCGCTCACGACCACATTGTTAGGCTTTAGGTCATTGTGGATGAGTCCTTTGCAGTGTATTTCAAGAAGCCTTTGTCCAACCATCAGTCCCAGTTGCAGGAGATCGTAGCCATCTGGTCCTTTGCCTTTAATGATATCCTGGAGAGTGTATTGGCCGCAGTAGGTCATCAAGATGGCTGGTGGTTCCTCGGAATAAGCCAACAACATTGGGACTCCTCCAGCTCCTTCCAGCAAAACCATGTATTGGCTCTCTCGCATGAGACGCTCATCCTCAGAAAAGTGAGACACCTTCAGAACGGCCAGTTCGTCATGCCACTTGACGAGGTAGGCAGTCCCGTTCCCCCCTTCGCCCAAGGTGGCCAGGCTTTCGGAAACAAGCAGTTCCAATGCTTTTCGGTCGATCTGAGTCATGTTGAGAGGAGAACCTTTGGTTTTGTGTTGGGTATCAGCAGAAATTTACCACTCTCAATGTGCAGGTCCGTGGATGTGATTTCGATGCCTAAGTTGTTTCGTTGCCTACTGATCTTACGCTATATCCTGGATATGCAGAAAATCATAGTTAACTCCTCAGGTAATTGAGTTATATATATATATATATATATATATATATATATATATATATATATATATATATATATATATATATATATATATATATATATATATATATATATATATGTAAATCTTTTTTATTTTTTATTTTTTTATGCTTTATCGCTGTCTACCTACTTCATATATATAGTGAAGATAAAGAATTAGAGATAAACTCTGTGGCCGGGATTTGTACCTGCTCAAGAGCAGTAAATATGGCGGACAATTCAGGTTGTAGTGAAGATGCCCAATTGTATATTGTATAACTCATATTATGATCTAAGTGAGTTAAGTAGTGAAGATAAAGAATTAAAAATCATTAAACTCTTTGGTAGGAAATATGGCGGGCAATTCAGTTCGTAATGAAACTGCCCAATGCTATATTGTATATTTCATATTCTAATCGAAGGGTGTCAAGTACTGACGATAAAGAATTAGAGAAAAAGTCTATGGCCGTAATTCATACCAGCTCAAGATTACGAAATACGGCGGACAATTCAGTTTGTAATGAAGATACCCGATTGCATATTGTATATATCATATTCTAATCTAATTGTGTCAAGTAGTGAAGATAAAGAATTCGAGATAAAATATGGCCGAGATGTTTACCAGCTCAAGAGGAGTGAATATCGCGTATAATTCAGTTTGTAGTGAAGATGCCCAATCTTATATTGTATATATCATATTCAAATCTAAGGGTGTCAAGTAGTGACGATGGAGAGTTAGAGATAATCAAACTTTATGGCAGTGATATTTACCAGCTCAAGAGCAGTAAATATGGCGGGTGATTCTGTTTGTAGTGAAGATACCCAATTGTATATTGTGTATATTTTCTAATCTGTCAAGTAGGGAAGATAAAGAATATGTGATAAACCCTATGGTCGTGATTTCTACCAACTCAAGAGCAGTAAATATCGCGGGCAATTCAGTTTTCAATGATGCCCAATTGTGTATTATATTTATCATATTATTATGCAATTGTGTCAAATAATGAAGATAAAGAATGAGAGATGAACTCTATGGCCGTGATTTCTACCAGCTCAAGTGCATTAGATATGGTGGACAATTCAGTTTTAGTGAAGATGCCCAATTGTACATTGTATGTACCATATTCTAATCTAAGTGTGTCAAGTACTGAAGATAAAGCACTAGAGATAATTCAATTCTATGGTCGTGATTTCTACCAGATGAGAAGCCGTAAATATGGCTACTATTCAGTTTGTTTTGAAAATACCCAATTGTATATTTGTATATTTCTATCAGCTCAAGAGCAGTAAAGAGCAGTGAAGATAAAGAATTAGAGATAAGCTCTATGGCCGTGATTTCTACCAGTTCAAGAGCAATAGAAATATGGGACAGTTCAGTTTGTAGTGAAGATGCCTTACTTTGTATTGTATATATCATATTCCAAACTAAGGTTGGCAAGTAGTGAAAATAAAGAATTAGAGATCATTAAACTCTATGGCCGTGATTTCTTCCAGCTCAAGAGCAGTAAATATGGTGGACAATTCAGTTTATGGTGAAGATACCTAATTCTGTATTGTATATATCATATTGCACTCTATTCACTAACGTGTATCTTCACTACTAGCTTATTTTCACTTAATTATATCTTCACTATACCCTCTTCTTCACTACACCGTTATTTCTACCATACCATCATCATTGTACGCCCTGATGTTCACTAAAAGTAGTTCTTATCTTCAATACATAATCATTTTGAATAAACTTTACTCTTTAATAACCCTTATCTCTACTACATTCGTATCTTCACTACATTCGTATCTTCACTACAACCTATCTTGACAATATCCTTATCATCACTACTCTTCTTCACTACACTCTCATCTTAACATCATCTTTCTGTTTACCGAACTTAGTTCAAAGTCTGACTTGAACGTAGCTTTGGAAAGTTTGTGTTCCTCAATGTGTTACCTCCTTATTATCATTGTAAAGGCAATTGTCACCTCTCCCTAACTAAACCCTCATCGTCACTACACTCTCATCATTATCATTACTTCTTGATGTTCAACACAAAATTTTAACATATACATTTATCTTCACTACAGAATAATTTTCATTGCCCCTTAATCTTCATTACTCCTTGTTTCAGCTACATCCGTATCTTCCATTCATTCTTATATCTTATATTAGTTACATCTTTACAATATCTTTACATCTTCTCTGTTCCGTCTTTTGGAAAATTGAAAATGAGAGTAAAGGATTTCCGGCCTTCTGCTCCCTACCCTTTTAGTCGCCTTGTACGCCACGCAGGGAATACGAGGCAAGTATACTTTCTTCCCTATCCCCAGGGATAACAGCATCTGGTGTTCCCAGACGGTCACCCATCCAAGTACTAACCAGACCCAACGTTGCTTAACTTCCTTGATCGGACGATATATATATATATATATATATATATATATATATATATATATATATATATATATATATATATATATATATATATATATATATATATATTATATATATATATATATATATACAAGACTGAAAACAATGAATTTCCCAAATAAAAAATGGAAGCGCCGGGGTTTGAACCCGGGACCTCTCGCATGCCAAGCGAGTGCTCTACCACTGAGCTACGCCCCCAAGAACATATTTTGTGACATAGTATTATATGAAGCACTGAGATTACCACGGCAAAATACTGTTTGACCGACCGTTGCCGACTAGCCGGCAAAATAACCACAGGGTAAATCTCCATGTTGCTGTCGTGTTTTCCTCTTAATTTTCCACGAAGAAATGAGTTTTAATTTTTTATTGTTGTTGCAATAGACTGGAACTAAGCAATAGACTTGAACTAAGCAATAGACTGGAACTAAGTAATAGACTGGAACTAAGTTGACCTAGTATGAGGTCAGAGCCCTCATTATCATCCCTGCTAACTACCGGAAGCAGATTAAGTCGTTCCACAACCGATGTCCGGCCCATGTTAACTCTGATGTGCCCAGCAGTTGGAGGAGGATCGCCAGAAGCTTCTGGAAGATTTCAAGGACGTCTTGGTGGACCTGACCCTTTCAGATAAGGTCGAAAACCCCAATTTATTGTGAAGATCTTCACTATAACGTTGGACGAACATACTGAATGGTGCACACATGTGATGCGGACAAAATGAAACAAGAAAAAGACAAAAAATATGTCTGGTGTGGGTCTCGAACCCACGACCTTGAGTGTATCAGACTCACGCTCTACCACTGAGCTAACCAGACAATAGAAAAATACGTCTGTTTCTTCAATTTGAATTAATGAAAATCTTTGCGAGGCAGCGTTTAGAAAAGAGAGATGTCTTTGACGAAATTTACTTGCTTGGCTTATTCTTCTGTTCCTCAGTATCGAAAGTAAACATACTGAAGGATATATATATATATATATATATATATATATATATATATATATATATATATATATATATATATATATATATATATATATATATATATATATATATATATTGGAAAGGATCACAATTTTGCGCGTGATCAAGTATATTCCTATGAGTCCACGGGGAAAATGAAACATGACAAGTTCCCAAGTGCACTTTCATGTAATAACCACATCATCAGGGGAGACACAAGAGAGAAATATAACAGTCAGTTGATATACAACGAAGAGACGTAGCTAGGACGCCATATGGTAAACATGTGATTGTCCGAGACAGACAACAAGCGTATCATAAACTTATTATGTGGACAAGATGAATTCCTTACAAATTTTATCAACATTAAATTTATGCAATTTGTATAGACAATCACTTATATCAAGATTATAATTCTTTGTGCATTTAATGATAGAAGATTCAATGATATTTCTCGTGGTACTTGAGTTAGAGTTAATAACTGAGATGGCATTATTAACTCTAATTCCAGTACCACGAGAAATATCATTGAATCTTCTATTATTAAATACACAAAGAATTATAAACCTTAAGGAAACATGCAACATGGCGGTCAAACTATGAGATGTACAAATGAAGTTTATGAATGGAATATCAGTGAGACGAACTAGTTGATGAATGATGAATGAAAGTGTAATAAAGTCATGATGAATGAATGAAAGTGTAATAAAGTCATGATGAATGAATGAAAGTGTAATAAAGTCATGATGAATGAATGAAAGTGTAATAAAGTCATGATGAATGAATGAAAGTGTAATAAAGTCATGATGAATGAATGAAAGTGTAATAAAGTCATGATGAATGAATGAAAGTGTAATAAAGTCATGATGAATGAATGAAAGTGTAATAAAGTCATGATGAATGAATGAAAGTGTAATAAAGTCACAGTTTAAAAGGACAAAATATGGGAAGAGTGGCCCAGGTAAATGGAAGGGTTGAAAAGTTCGCGTTATGTGACGAATTTTGATAGATTTTGCAAGTTTCCTTTCCTATGATGGAACGTAAAAGTTTGTGCTTATTTCTAGAGACAGAGTTCATAGGTTTATGTTTTAATGATAAACATCAAAGGATACCATTAATTTAACTGACTTTAAAAATGTTCAACTAAATGAAGCATTACATACACAAGCTGTTTTTTGGTGGAGTTAAAAATTCGCATTTTTTGCTAGTTCTAAAGTAGGTGTTAAATTGACGGACTTAAAAGTTCGAGTTTCAGCTTTAAACCTTGTGTTTGTATGACGTATCTTAGATTACTTGTTAATATAATGCAAGTGGAAGGTTTACGTTTAAAAGATGGTGTTTAAATGCTACATAATGAATGACAGTTAAATGGATAGATTTTAAGTTCGCGTTTGCGTGGGCCACTTTAAGGTTAAGGTTCGTACGTACCAGGTTGACCAGATGGCGGTAGTGTGTAGACACAGCCATACCAGGTCGTATTTATCATCATTAAAGTCACCTTCCTTACTTACTTATGGCGGCGATGAAATTCACTGGTTCTTGATTGTGCACCAATTAACCTATCAGATAATGGTACAATGTTTGCCTGGTGTTGCATATATCACGTCTGTTGTTGAAACACAAGAATGCCAGGTGACTTTGGGAGTGGATGATAATGTAAAGATCAATATAAATGTGGGAAATCTTGAACCGCCATCACCAGACACAACACATGTTTGGATCTGGCGGGGGGAGGGACTTGCCTGTGACGTCACGATGCCCCGCCTCCAGCCTGGCGCCGCTCTGTGTGTGTGTGTGTGTGTGTGTGTGTGTGTGTGTGTGTGGACTACTTTAATCATTATCACGTGAGTCTTTTGAGGAAGGATTTGTACACTCGTGTTGCCTCGTCTCTTAACCTTGTAAGTGTAAAATATGTTTTCACTCCTATGTGCGCTCACACACACACACACACACACACACACTCACACACACACACACACACACACACACACACACACATACACACACATACACACACACACACACACACACACACATAACCTATAATATTATCTAGTATTTTCTTCAGACGGATATCTTACACCTTAATTATAAAAGCCAAAGAAAAATTTATAAAAACATATACATATATTTACACACGTGTAGATATATGTTATGTATTGAAATGTGGCGGAAAAATTCCTTATATATTAACAAACGTGATTGAGGACTTAAAGAATCTGGTACAAACATAATGGTTATTGTGATAAATGATTTATTTATGGTAAATATGTATTGTGTTGCATTATAATGGTTGTTCAGAACCAAGGTTCTTAAACCTGAATCAGTGAAATACTATCAGAAATAGAAAACCTGTTAAAGATAAACATTTATATTGATTAACCACAGAATATATTTTCCTCTGGGTATGTAAAAGAAAATACAGTACAGGGAGCTAGTTTGAGGAAGAGTATTTCATATTTTAACAAAATATTTACCTCAAATAGCGTCCCTTATCTTTCGTCATCATTTCTTATGTTTACTATCAAGAAATGTCTTTTATCTAACATAAAAATTCTGTCTGGGTATTTGATTAATGTTGTCCAAGGATGAGCTACATGCCACACGTGGTCAGGTCACAGTGGTGGTGGTCAGGTCAGTGGGCGGTGTGTGTGTGTGTGTGTGTGTGTGTGTGTGTAGCCCCTGGGTTCATGTTGGCCACACCCACCGGCCGGTGGTCAGGTCAGTGGGCGGTGTGTGTGTGTGTGTGTGTGTGTAGCCCCTGGGTTCATGTTGGCCACAGCCACCCACCCACCGGCCAGCCGGGCGGTAGTTTATAACTAAGACTGGTAGTTTCACATGCCACTTGGAGTGTCCCTCACTACAGAACTTGAGCAGCTCTTATCCTGAGGTGGAGCAGTTGATCCTCTCCACCAGGCTGGTACACTTGGTCTGCACCAGGTGGCTCCCTCCTGGTCATCCTGAGTGGTTGGTTGCTGTGTGGGATTTAATGACCACTGACTTGTGAAGGTCATTAGGCCAACCATCATTTTATCATCTGATAAAACATGAAGCAACGCCAAATATTACATGATCCATCTAAACTATTGAGAATGATGAAGTCTGATATTGTTACGTTACGTCATCCAATCTTGCCACTCACATGTTACGGTAATCACGACTACATACATAGTGTTGTTACGACTGATATTACTGTATGTACTGTAGTAAAGTACTGTGGTTATGTGGACAACAGACGAGACCATCATTATGATGTGTCACCAACATGAATCTATAATGCTTCCATAACTGGCACGATCAAGAAGGTTATAACAACATTATCCTTGTGTCACCAACATGTATCTATAATACTTCTATAACCAGCATGATCAAGAAGGTTATAACAACATTATCCTTGTGTCACCAACATGTATCTATAATGCTTCTATAACCAGCATGATCAAGAAGGTTATAACAACATTATCCTTGTGTCACCAACATGTATCTATAATACTTCTATAACCAGCATGATCAAGAAGGTTATAACAACATTATCCTTGTGTCACCAACATGTATCTATAATACTTCTATAACCAGCATGATCAAGAAGGTTATAACAACATTATCCTTGTGTCACCAACATGTATCTATAATACTTCTATAACCAGCAGTGATCAAGAAGGTTATAACAACATTATCCTTGTGTCACCAACATGTATCTATAATACTTCTATAACCAGCATGATCAAGAAGGTTATAACAACATTATCCTTGTAGTTGTTGGATCAGTGTAGAGCAGAGCAATACCTGGTGAACATTACTTCCTGGTTGGTGGCCGCCATAAATACCACCAGTGTTTATAAGCTCACACATCACCAGGGGTTAAGATATGGTGTTATCCCTCACTGCTCTATATAGCACCAGCCACGGTGGCTGGGCCTCCACCTTATACCTCACTCCTACTCTTCTATATCCCTAACTTCCTTGTGATCATCTCACTTTGAATAACTAGATCTTCACATAACAGTTGTTTGTTGTTGTTGTTGTTGTTGTTGTTGTTGTTGTTGTTGTTGTTGTTGTTGTTACATGTTGTAGGTTTATGTTCTGCCACTGGACGACTCGTTCTCTGATCTTACCCAACAAGTAATTTGTGGTGTCGAAATTCGTCAGGTGTTTATCATACGGAGTCTGTAACACGGGAGTCTGTCTATCGTTCACTATACTGGATAGTAACTGGTAAAGGTTATTAAAGATATCTACACCAGAAACTGTGCCACACAACAAAACATACAAATCACAACATGATGACATGTTTGACCATCAGCAGGTAAGGTCATCAAGCCGCACCATACATACGTCAGACAGTAACATCAGTTGTATAACAGGATGTATATATGTTGATGGATTTAAGGGCTATCACCTTAAGGTCATGAAGCCAGAATGTGAACCATAACCACTTACGGGTGGAGTCCGGTAACATCTTTCATAGCATTATGTCTCAAACAGAATACAGTAGTCAGTTTCTGTTAAGTATTCTGCACTTCAACTGATTAATGCTATGATAAGGATGAAGAGAATTACAAACCATGAATAATCATTGTAAGGATCACATCAAGGATGAAACATATATAACTAGAAGTGTTAAGGAAACAAAGATGGTGAAATACCTTGACCCGCCCGGGATCACTAGCACCTGTGGCAATGGACACACCTTTGTAATGCTTGATCACTTACAACTGATCAACTTTATCACGAAAGTCTTAGGTATTGTCCCTCAGAAGAATGCTTTACAAATATCTACAGAAGACGTATCTATGTTAGATAGACGCCATTTCTAGGAAATATCTTCACCTGGGACGTGTAACACTTGTGTGGATGGACACAACTTTGTATTGCATGATCCATTACACGAAATGAACTTCACTAACGAAGACTCATACAACGCCTCGCTGGAGAACATTCAACAAATCTCTATACCGAATTTTTATTATAGATACAAGACATTTGTTGAAAGTGAACATAAGATTTATGATACAAAAGGGACGTAATAGTATATAGTTTGTTACGAAAATGAAATACTCCTGCCTTAAACTAGCTCTCTTGTGTTGTTTTTCTTTTAAATCCCCAGAGAAGGAAAAGTTCTGTTGTTTATGATAATATAGATTTGTTTTTATCACCTTATTTGAATTTCTTATAATCTTTACTGATTCTAGCTGAAACGCATTGGTTTAAACAACCATTAAAGCTCAACACAACACATAGTCCTTATAAACAAATAATCTATCAGAACAACATTATGTTTAATCAAATTCCTTAAGTCTTCTGTAACATTTTGAAGTACATAACATATTCCCAAGTCTCATCTAGCGCACCACTCTCTTCACCCCAACATTCTTCTTTTCTGAAAATCCCTACATATCTTCACCATTGCCTCCACCAGATAATCTTATTATACTTAGTCGCTGTCTCCCGCGTTAGAAGGTAGTTCAGGGAAACAGACGAAAGAATGGCACCAACCCACTCACATACACATAGACATGCACGTCCACACAAGCACACATACAAACCTATACATTTCAACGTAAACAAATGCATACACAAACATATACGTATATACCCATGTACATATCCATACCTGCTGCCTTTAACCATTCCCATCGCAACCCCGCCGTATATGAAAATAACCGCTCAAAATCTTTTTACACAATCTTTCCGCCTCCAATTTGGTCTCCCACTTCTCCTCATTCCTTTTAACATTGACACATATATCCTCTTTGTCAATCTTTCCTCACTCATTCTCTCCATGTGACGAAACCATTTCAATACACCCTCTTCTGTTCTCTCAACCATACACTTTTTATTACCACACATCTCTCTTACCCTTTCATTACTTAATCAAACCATCTCACATCACATATTGCCCTCAAACATCTCATTTCCTACACATCCAACCATCTCCGCAAAACCCTATCTATAGCCCACGCCTCGCAACCATAGAACATTGTTGGAACCACTATTCCTTCAAACATACTCATTTTTCCTTTTCGAGATATTCTTTCCCTCCAGCATACACATTCTTCAACGCTCCCAGAACCTTCGCTCTCTCCCTCAACCTATGACTCGCTTCCGCTTCCATCGTTCCATCCGCTATCAAGTCCACTCCCAGATATCTACAACACTTCACTTTCTTCACTTTTCTCCATTCAAACTTACCTTCCAATTAACTTGTCCCTCAACCCCACTGAACCTAATAACCTTGCTCTTATTCACATTTACTCTCAGCTTTTTTCTTTCACACACTTCACCAAACTCAGTCACCAACTTCTGCAGTTTCACTCCCGAATCAGCCGCCAGCGCTGTATCATCAGTGAATGACAACTTACTCACTTCCCAAGACCTCTCATCCACAACAGACTGCATACTAGCCCCTCTCTCCAAAACTCTTGCATTCACCTCCCTAACTACCCCATCCATAAACAAATTTAACTACCATGGAGATCCCACGCACCCCTGATGCAAACAGACATTCACTAGGAACCAATCACTTCCCTCTCTTCCTACTTGTGCACATGCCTTACATCCTTTGTAAAAACTTTTAACTGCTTCTAGCAACTTGCCTTCCACAGAGGATCTGTATCCACCCTATCCTATTCCTTCTCCAGATCCATAAATGCTACCTAAAAGTCCATCTGTATTTCTAAGTGTTTCTCACATACATTCTTCAAAGCAAGAATAATAATAATAATGATGATAATAACGATAATAGTAATGACAATAATAATAGTAATGATAATATGATAATAATAGTAATAATAATAATAATAATAATAATAATCATAATAATAATAATAATAATAATAACAATAATAATGATAATAATACTAATAATAATAATAATGATAATAATAATAATAATAATAATAATAATAATAATAATAATAATAATAATGATAATAATAATGATAATAACAACTTATGCGTACATATATATTTCAGCGCATACATACACAGACAGCGAGACAGTGGCAGGAATACACAACAAAGGCCACATTCGTTCACACTCAGTCTCCAGCTGTCTTGTGTAATGCACTGAAACCATAGCTCCCTTTACACATCAAGGCCTCACAGACCTTTCCATGGTTTACCCCAGACGCTTCACATGCCCTGGCAATCTTTCCTCACTCATTATCTCCATATGTCCAAACCATTTCAACACACCCTTTTCTGCTGTGGACCACTTTAACAAAGGTTACTACGTATTTACCCAGTTTCGACGTCATTTGAATCAGGTAAATTGCTGGACGAAGAAGTACTATGGCAGCGGTTACCAGTGTGCGCAAGACCAAAACTGTTACTACAACGGCGCCTCCAGCCAACAGCCTACAACAGAAAATCAACCTGAGTGCTGCAACGATGAAGAATTCCTTGATGAGGCCCCGAGGAGAGAGAGGATTCTTGAGGTGTTGTTGGTAATGATTGTGCCATAGTCTCCAAGATCACTGCTTTTCTGAAGACAACTGACCATACAGAGATACTGACCTTTGTGACCATCTTTACGATGAGTACAAGAATGCCAGTGAGCATCATCTTTGCCACCTCCACGACAAGTGCCACAACTATCTCATCCAAGAATATTATAAGGACTTTCGGTGTGACCTGCACAGCGTAGTCAACCGTTCTAATGATAGGAAGCATTACCTCCTCCACCACCATTCTCACGAGGATGATGAACACTAAGAGGAACATAGTCACCTGGAATATGAGTTCCCGCACGATATTCCTCACAACTCTCCGCACAAGACCTACGAGCCATCTTATTGCGCTCACTACCAGAGGGTCCATTAGGCTCAAGAACTCCTGTTCGAGAACGAAGCAGGTGACTGCAATGACCCAGATGGTGTAAAGTGCCAGGCGAACACTCTTACGAAGACATGAGAGAAACACACGCCTGCACATACCCACAAGGTACAACAATGCCGGTGCTAAATATGGGAGGGTAACCAATGACCAGGTGGATCCACTGCGCCATGGTAGCCGGTCCAGGAGCATGAGCAGCATTTCTTTAGGTTTTGTTGATTCAGTTTTTGGCAGGACACGTTGAACGTTTTTGTTCACAATGCGCATGATGATGGATGATCTGTTTTTGTTTTAGTGAGAGATTGTTGATGACATGTTCTCTTGATATCCGGGGTAGGTAATATAGTATGGTTGTAAACTTCGTATGGTTGTAGTTAAGATTTTGTATTGTCTCGAGTAGTTATGATAATACTTTTGGTAGGCATGAATATGAGCATATCAAGGATGGTTAATCCTGTTAAAATGTAGGGTAGTTATGATAAGCTTGAAGACAGGAAGAGGCGTGTGTTTTGATAGGGAAGTGTAGTGTGCTACGTAGAGTAAGGTAAATATTTGATAATGATATGTGTATGGGAAAGACGTCACCATCTTTTATCACACACGAAAGATCACTACTGCTGTAATGTACGTAATGTACAACAATGATAATGCATAAGTTAGTGGTGAATATAGTTGCATGTTATGAATGGTAAAGATGACAGTGATCAAAATTGCAGTGAATTTATTCATGAAAGTGATAATTATGCCTCTGGTGGGGATTGGTAACTGTGTTAAGGGAATAATAACATTTCTTATTAATAAACCAAAACGCCGACACTGTTTCCCTTGATAGTATCACATGCCATCCTGTTCACTCACGGGTCAGGTTAAGAGCTATCTTCACTACACACTTTACGTTACTTGAAAATGTTTTTGACCTGCTGGCGCTTACAGGATCATATCAAGCATATGTTCACTATACCAGGATAATACTCATTGCTGAAGAGAAAAACGAAATGAATCGCACAACCAAGATGCTTTCTTCATACAAGGATAATTGTTTATCTTATGTATGACATACATAAACATACTTGCTTGCCATCACCCATTTCTGGCGCTACCCCGCCCCACAGGAAACAGCACCGATATTAACAAACGTGACTGAGGACTTAAAGAATCTGGTAAAACATAATGGTCATTGTGATGAATGATTTGTTTATCATAATTATGTATTGTGTTGCATTATAATGATTGTTCAGAACCAAGATCTTTAAGCCTGAATCCTTGATATTATATAAGAAATGATAAAACGTGTTAAATGCATAAATATTTATGATTATAAAGAACAGAATGCGTTATCATGTGGGTATCTAAGTGAAAATGCAATACAAGGAGCTAGTTTAAGGCAGGAGTATTTCACCTTTTAACAAAATATTTACCTCTACCTCCCTTTTCTTTCATCATCATTTTTTATGTTTACTATCATGAAATGCCTCTTATCTTACATAAAAATTCTGTATAGGTATTTGATTAATGTTCTCCAACGACTCGTTGTATAACTCTTCGTTAGCGAAGTTCATTTCATGTAATGGATCCTGCATTACAAAGCTGTGTCTATCCACACAAGTGTTATACATCCCGGGTAAAGATATATTCTAGGGGTAACGTACATATAACATATGTAAGTCTTCTATAAATATTTATAAAAAGTTTTCCTGAGGGACAATACCTAAGATTTTCGTATTAAAGTTTATCAGTTGTAAGTGATCAAGCATTAAAAAGCTGTGTCCATTGCCACAGGTGCTACTGATCCCAGGTAAAGGTAATTTCATCATCTTTGTATCTTTAACCTTTCTAGTTATACATGTTTCGTCCCTGATTCCATCCTCACAGTGGATGTATGTGGTTTGTGTTGTCTTAACATATCACTAGTCAGTTGAAGTGGAGAACATGCTTCTGAGCCCACCCACTCTACTCTGTCTTCCACATGCTATTCAAGAGGTGTTACCGGATTCCGCCTATAAGTGTTTACGCCGGGGGTAACAACTAACCTCCGGACGGCTTCTTCTTTTTACTTTTGATGATTTGAAACATTTATTAATCATATTTGGTTTTATGATGTCGATAAGATTGTTGGAAATTGTATATAGTAATCTTTATCTGTTATTTGATGAACTTTAATTCATCAAAGATAAAGTTTGTGAATATTGATTGTTTATCTCTCGTTGTTACTGATGTAAATTTTCTATCTAACAAAATACTTTCATTTGATTCATAAAGGATATTCTTAAGAAAAACGTAAATAATTTGTCATTAGTCCTCATCACACAAAATAAAAGTCTGTTTTTTCAAAGTTTTCTCAGAGGATGATGGTAACATTTTGAAGAGTAGAAACTCATAACTTAGAATCCTTGAACCTCGTGTTAATAGCAATTACATTACTTTTCTCTAAACAATTCTTTTCTACAGTGTGTAAAACCCTGATAAAAAGCCTGTAACATAGATACTGACGCAATTATCTTTATGTTATTGAAATTATTATTGATTTCTACATGTAAAACATTTATCTGCAAAATAGAAATCTTTATGTTAGATATGTTCATCTTAACGATATCACGTAACATATATTTCTGTGCCTTGTGCTCCAGAAAATTTATTGGATTTTATTTATTATCGTATCAAATGTTTAGCTTGCATACGATATCCCATGTATTTTCACTAGATGTCCACAAGCAAAATATATTTTTGCCATATGTATTTAACGGTAATCAGTGATAGGTTTTTAGAATAAGTAAATGTGTAATACATTACCAGGGTAGTAAATCCTTCGTCCATCACAATATACCGTAAGAGTATCTAAGGCTCACCCTAGCTGGGGTTTACATTGTTGAACAACGTAATGCTTTTTGGTCGGTTTAGGTTTCTTAATTGTTGACTACAGGGACGAGTTTATAAGGAAGTGAGGAATTTGGGAAGGGTTTATTGATGGGTGCCGGGAGTGTGGTGATGATGATGAAGGATCAGAGAAAATATATTATGTCGGAGGTCAATAGATCCTGGTGCTCGACCCAGAACCTTGACTAATCGTCTATAAGAAAGTGGTTGTTTATGTTTGGCCAAGTCCCAGCTTGGCAGGGGCTCTGGTCTTATGACACACTGCTATTTGGGTTTATTTGTCATGAAGATATTTTTTATGGGTTGAATTGATAAGATTGTTAATGAGGAGTTAGAAATTTATCTACTCACGCTGTTGATAGAACATATATCGACCATGTAGATTTTCATGTGAATTTTGTACGTTTTATAATTCTTTTAGTGTAAACCAGTTTTCTTAATTTGTAATCATGTCTGATAGTAAATCCTATGAATAGATAAATAATTTTTTCAGGTAAATTATCTCTTCATGTTTATCTGTTTTTCCAAGAGTGGCTTTTGTCAGTGTGTCTGTCCGTCAGTATAGCAAGTCAAGCATTACTCCACCGTACAACAACTACAAGGTCACAAATGAGGGGACAAATAACATATAGGTTGGGTCACGGAAAATGCCTAATGAGCTGAGGAAAAGGAAGGACATTACATACACTGGCTTTATCAGTGAATCATTTTGTGATGGTTGTGAAATATTGGTCATGTGTAGAAGATGGTCCTTGTACATGAATCAGGACAAACACTAGTTTCACAATATGTTATAATGGTGTCTTTACCTGGTGAACCCATATGTGATATGATAAATGTAATCTTGTTTTATACTCTTTAGAAACATCACCTTTGAATCTATATCTATTTCTCTCACGCCTTCAAACTATATCTTCTAGTCTGATGCGGCTCCTGGCGCTTAACTTCCAAGTTTAACAATTACCACCACATGCCACCTCTTCTTTGGGACCAGGTAAAAGATCTATTTCTCAAATTCCTCCAAAAGAATCTTTTGTTGATGAAATTCTTCGTCGTCTGCTTCACTAGACTGGGTTAAGAGGCGTCTGTCTGTCTGTAAGTCTGAAGTGGACGATTCTTGTCCTTCCCTTCATATTGACATATATAAACTTCCGTCAGACAGATACGGTCTTTCTCTTACCACATATAAACTGATGGTTTTTACAACATCACTTACTAAAGCTCAACAGAAAAGGCTTCAAGGAAATATATCAGTAATATGTAAGGATTATTAAGCTATTACTCGTGGGATTACATGACAAGAAGCTGTACGGTTTATATCACCGTCATGTTCACTAGAGAGGGAGACACTACGGTATCTCACCGCCATGTTCACTAGAGGGAGAAACCATTATCTCTCAATGTCATGTTCTCTACAGAGAGACACCACTATGTCTCATCTTCATGTTCACTACAGAGGGACACACCACTATCTCTCACCGTCATGTTCACTACAGAAGAAGAGAACATAGTCTCTCACCATCATCTTCACTACAGAGGGAGACACCACTATCTCTCACCGTCATGTTCACTACAGAAGAGAACATAGTCTCTCACCATCATCTTCGCTACAGAGGGAGACACCACTATCTCTCACCGTCATGTTCACTACAGAAGAGAACATAGTCTCTCACCATCATCTTCACTACAGAGGGAGACACCACTATCTCTCACCGTCATGTTCACTACAGAGGGAAACGCTGCTATCTCTCACCGTCATGTTCGCTGGAGGGAGAAACCACTATCTCTTACCATCATGTTCATTACAGAGGAAGAAAACCACTATCTTCCACCGCCATGTTCACTAGAGGGAGAAACAACTATCTCTCAACGTCATGTTCACTACAGAGAGACACCACTATCTCTCATCTTCATGTTCACTACAGAGGGACACACCACTATCTCTCACCGTCATGTTCACTACAGAAGAAGAGAACATAGTCTCTCACCGTCATCTTCACTACAGAGGGAGACACCACTATCTCTCACCGTCATGTTCACTAGTGGGAGAAACCACTCTCTCTCAATGTCATGTTCACTACAGAGAGATATCACTATCTCTCACCTTCATCTTCACTACAGAGGGAGAAACAACTATCTCTCACCGTCATGTTCACAACAGAGAGATACCACTACCTCTCATCTTCATGTTCACGACAGAGGGAGACACTACTATCTCGCCGTCATGTTCACTACATAGGAAGAGAGTATAGTCTCTCACCATCATGTTCTCTATAGAGGGAGACACCACTACTCTCACGGTCATGTTCATTATAGAGGGAGAAACAACTATCTCTCACCGTCATGTTCACTACAGAGGGAGAGAACCGCTATCTCTCACCGTCATGTTCACTACAGAAGGAGAAAACTATCTCTCACCGTCATGTTCACTACAGAGGGAGACACAACTATCTCTCACCATCATGTTCACTACAGAGGGAAAGACAAATATGTCTCACAGTCATGCTCAGAACAGAGAGACACCACTATTGCCGTCATGTTCAATACAGAGAGATACCACTATCTTTCACCGTCATGTTCACGACAGAGAGATACCACTATCTCTCACCATCATGTTCACTACAGAGGGAGACACCATTATCTGTCACCGTCATGTTCACTACGGAAGGAGACACCACCAGAAGCACTGTCATCTTCACTACGCGCCTTGTCTTCAATATACCCCTACAAGTCCTATGCATATATTTACCATTCCCTCAACTGGACACGTCATGATCTTTAAACCATTATCTTCCCTACATGGTACATATCATCACGTATCTCCACTACGTTCAGGGAAACCTGTGGTCAAGATCTTCAGATAACTTCACTATATTTAATATAAACAAGTCCATAAAGTTTACCTCAGTGGTCCATCATCTACTGTACCGTTATATCTCAAGAAATATTTTCTTGGATTGCTTCACTGCCTCACCGGCTCTCCAGAATCTTTTCTTGGATTGTTTCGCTGCCTCACCCGCTACCTGAACAGCGTCCACACTAAGAGCTACTACACAAAGGGCGCTCGCCCTTACAGAAGCGACACACGGCACACAATGGCACGGCCACACGTGACCAGGGATGGGGTTGTGAGCCTCTACCTGGCCTACCCTCCCGTGGCAAGCACCATGCCTGACCTCTCCGGCCTCCCCTCCGTCATGTGTGACGAAAGGGGCTACATCACTGTCACAGTCAACGGCAAGCAGTGCCAGTTGTTGGTCGACTCAGGGTCCAACCATGCCTACGTTTTCCACGACATGGCCATGGAACTGGGCCTGCTTGGTGATGTGGTCCGCTATGAAGAGTACGAGATCCTCACCTGGAACGGTGTGGTCCCGTGCAACGTCGGCGTCATCCCCAGCGTCCCCATCGTGCTGGAGAACGGCCTGCGGTTCCACTGCGAACTCTGGTACTTGCCGCCCATAATCGAGTACGACTTCATCGTGGACAGAGTCACGTTGAGCCGACTTAGAGCCGTCCAGGTGTTCGAGAAGACGCACTCAGAGTTCTTCTTCAAGGACGAGAGCGTGATGGACCAGCAGCCACCCGAAACCGACCCAGACCAGAAGCTGGCCAACGTGCTCACACTGCACGGCCACCTGACCCCAGACCTGACGGATCCTCCTCTTGTCGTCTATGTGGATACTGGCGCCGACGATTCCTACATCTCCGAGAAACTTGCTCGCTCCTTGGTGCCCCACGGAAGACGCGGGGCCAACGGTATAAGCGCCCTTAAGATTCACCTGGACGGCCGCCACTCCCTCCTCGAGAAAGTCTACACGGGAGACGACAGTGTTGACATCACCATCGGCAAGTCCTTCTTGGTCCAGTACAACGGAGTCATCGACTTCGATACCAACACCTTGTACGTTAGATCGGAGGACGGCGGCGTGTATCAGATCCAGACTAGTACCGACCAAGGAGGACCAGAACAACCCGGAGAGACTGCCACTAAGAAGAAAAGGCGGCGGCGGCGACGGAGGAGGAGGAGGAGGAGGAGGAGGCGGGGACGAAGGAACGACCAGCTGTGATGAGGATGGCATGGGTCGGGGATACTAGAAGCGAACTCGGGATGATTCATAAGTCATTATGCGCCAGTCCACTCGTATGTTTCCCTTCAGAACATTTAGTTCTATAAAAGTCTCATACTTAAGACACATTCTACTGTTGTATAGTAGTCTATGATGGAAACAATGATTTAATCATGACTGGGTTTCCTTGATTATATTATGAAGAAATCTGAGAATAAATCGCAAGAGGCATAAGCACGCTATGAAGGGTATCACTATTATTTCCATTATCCACCTTCCCTTACTCTATAGATCATTGCCCATTATTCAGGAGATCATATAAATAATTCATTTTTACGGGGAAAATGAAACACGATAAGTTCCCAAGTGCACTTTCGTGTAATAATCGCATCATCAGCCATTTGGTAAATAGGTTACTGAGTCAGTTGTTGTATATCAACTGACTTAAAATTCTTTCTTTTATCTCCCCTTGTGTGACGCGATCGTTCACCAGCACACCACTTGTGTGACACGATCGTTCACCAGCACATCACTTGTGTGACGCGATCGTTCACCAGCACACCACTTGTGTGACACGATCGTTCACCAGCACATCACTTGTGTGACACGATCGTTCACCAGCACATCACTTGTGTGACGTGATCGTTCACCAGCACATCACTTGTGTGACGCGATCGTTCACCAGCACATCACTTGTGTGACGCGATCGTTCACCAGCACATCACTTGTGTGACGCGATCGTTCACCAGCACACCACTTGTGTGACACGATCGTTCACCAGCACACCACTTGTGTGACGCGATCGTTCACCAGCACATCACTTGTGTGACACGATCGTTCACCAGCACACCACTTGTGTGACACGATCGTTCACCAGCACATCACTTGTGTGACCCGATCGTTCACCAGCACACCACTTGTGTGACACGATCGTTCACCAGCACATCACTTGTGTGACGCGATCGTTCACCAGCACACCACTTGTGTGACGCGATCGTTCATGAGCGTATCAATTGTGTGACGCGATCTTTCACCAGCGCACCACTTGTGTGACGCAATTGTTCACCAGCATATCACTTGTGTGACGCGATCATTCACCAGAATATCACTTGTTTGACGCGATCGTTCACCAGCACATCACTTGTGTGACGGATCGCTCACCAGTACATCACTTGTGTGACGCATCATTCACCAGAACATCACTTGTGTGACGCAATCGTTCACCAGCAAATCACTTGTGTGACGCGATCGTTCACCAGCACATCATTTGTGTGACGCAGTCGTTCACCAGCACATCACTTGTGAGACGCAATCGTTCACCAGCACGCCACTTGTGTGAAACGATCTTTCACCAGCACATCACTTGTGTGACGCGATCGTTCACCAATCGTTCACCAGCACACCACTTATGTGACGCAGTCATTCACCAGCGCATTACTTGTGTAACGTGATTCTTCACCAGTACACCACTTGTGTGACGGATCGCTCACCAGTACATCACTTGTGTGACGCATCATTCACCAGAATATCACTTGTGTGACGCAATCGTTCACTAGCAAATCCCTTGTGTGACGCGATCGTTCACCAGCACATCATTTGTATGACGCGATCATTCACCAGCAAATCACTTGTGTGAGGCGATCGTTCACAAGCACAACACTTCTGTGACGCGATCGTTCACCAGCACATCACTTGTGTAATGCGAATTTTCACTAGCACACCACTTGTGTGACGCAATTATTCACCAGCACACCACTTGTTTGACGCGATCCTTCACCAGCTCATCACTTGTGTGACGCTATCGTTCACCAGTACATCACTTGTGTGACGCTATCGTTCACCAGTACACCACTTGTGTGATGCGATCGTTCAACTGCACACCAGTTGTGTGACGTGATCGTTCACCAACACACCACTTGTATGATGCAATCGTTCACCAGCATATCACTTGTGTGACGCGATCGTTCACCAGCATACCACCTATGTGACGCGATCATTCACCAGCACACCACTTGTGTGACCCGATCGTTCACCAGCATATCACTTATGTGTTACGCGATCGTTCACCAATACATCACTTGTGTGACACGATCATTCACCAGTACATCACTTGTATGACTCGATCATTCACCAGCATATCACTTGTGTGACGCGATCGTTCACCAGCACACCACCTATGTGACGCGATCGTTCACCAGTACATCACTTGTGTGACACGATCATTCACCAGTACATCACTTGTATGACGCGATCGTTCACCAGCACACCATTTTTGTGACGCAATCGTTCACCAGTATATCACTTGTGTGACGCGATCGTTCA
Source organism: Panulirus ornatus (assembly GCF_036320965.1). Classification (NCBI taxonomy): domain Eukaryota; kingdom Metazoa; phylum Arthropoda; class Malacostraca; order Decapoda; family Palinuridae; genus Panulirus; species Panulirus ornatus. Next base: position 4,338,252 of record NC_092235.1, on the reverse strand, counting down.
CCAGTACATCACTTGTGTGACGCTATCGTTCACCAGTACACCACTTGTGTGACGCGATCGTTCACCAGCACACCACTTGTGTGACGTGATCGTTCACCAACACACCACTTGTATGATGCAATCGTTCACCAGCATATCACTTGTGTGACGCGATCGTTCACCAGCACACCACCTATGTGACGCGATCGTTCACCAGCATATCACTTATGTTACGCGATCGTTCCCCACCACATCATTTGCGTGACGCAATCGTTCACCAGTACATCACTTGTGTGACGCGATCGTTCACCAGCATATCACTTGTATGACGCGATCGCTCACCAGCACGTCACTTGTGCATTGTTCACCAGCGCATCACTTGTGTGACGCGATCGTTCCCCGCCACATCATTTGTGTGACGTGATCGTTCACTAGTACATCACTTGTGTGACGCGTTCGTTCACCAGTACACAAATTGTGTGACGCGATCGTTCACCAGTACATCACTTATGTTACGTGGTCGTTCACCAACACATCACTTGTGTGACGTGATCGTTCACCAGCGCATCACTTGTGTGTCGCGATCGTTTACCTGCACATCAATTGTGTGACGTGGTTGTTCACCAACACACCATTTGTGGGATGCGATCGTTCACCAGTACATCACTTGTGTGACGCGATCGTTCACCACCACATCACTTGTGTGACGTTCGTTCACCAACACATCACTTGTGTGACGATATCATTCACTAGCACATCACTCATACATCACATGGTCACCTTGGAACATACCCGTAAAGTGAGATGTCTTATGTTGGATACACTATGGTGAGCGTTACACACTAGCGCTGCATTATGGTAGGATCTTGTAGATGCCTCTAGGTTCTCTCTCTCTCTCCCTCTCTCTCTCTCTCTCTCTCTCTCTCTCTCTCTCTCTCTCTCTCTGCTTGTTTTCAGCAAATGCCTCGGGCTCACGCCTCAAGTCTTGCCATGCCAACCATTATATATCTTGATAATGCTTTACAAGATTGCTCTGTCTTAATTATCCTGACCCAGATATAGATTAGCCATACGAGATCACCTTACCGCGAGAGGATGTCAGGGGAAGAGCGGAACACTTTACACATGAGTTGATCATCTCAGACTTTGTGTGTACGTGTGACCTGGTGGCCAACACCTCCCATCTTCACACACACACAAACTTGTAGCCTGAGTGACCACTGCAGTCTCTTCTGCCACCTTCGTCCATCAAAGTCCGGGGGATGAGGGAGGTGTAGCACTCTACTGTCACCAAGACTTACGTCCAGCCCAGCTGACAGTTAACTTGCCTGAGGGTCTGCACGTGTTACGTCAACATTACAACACCCACGTCAAACTGTCTCCATCCTACACTGCACAGTGTACCACCCGCGGCGCCTCCTCACCATCCATGCATGTACCGTAAGAATATCTAACCCACACATGTGACACACTCAGGACAACGACCCCTTGTTGTGAGTTGGTGGTATGTGGGGATTTTAATGAGATAGACACCACCAATCTCCAAGAATACCTACATGTATCTCAGATAGTTCACTTCCCCAAGCTTGGTCAAAACACTCTTTACCTGGTTCTGTCTGACACGGCTGACCAGTAACTACCACCCAAGCCTCTCCCCCACCTTCTCGGACGCAGTGTTCATTTATCAGTGTTGTGCTCCCCCGCCCCACCATCTCTCAACATGAGAGGGAAGACATCAAACTTACCCGCCACTTACTGACTCGCCGAGGAGAGATGTAGGTTGGTGGTTCTCTCATCATGAGTGGACTGAGGTAACCAGTGAATATGTTAAGATCATGTGGGAGAAGTAACGTGAAACCTGCAACCACACTTACCAACACTTCTCTTCCCGGAAGACGGTAACACGACCCCCGGCCGACGGACGCTCCCTGGATCATCACCCACCACATCTAACCACTTATGCAGTTCTGCTCTCAACACTCACACCAACGACCTTTACAAGCAACTTTGTAACAAAGTGCAACACGAAGTACGACTTGCGAAGATGGTCTATTACCCAGACAAGGTGCAGCATGTGAAGCAGGTCAACATGGGTCACTGGTATGATGATGAAATAAATGAACCACCTGACTGTGACTAGCGAAGACTCTCCCCCTTCCCTTGTGTAGACCATCTCAGCAGTGAGGAGGACGTACACACAACAAAAAAAAACTATCGCGCAGAGGGGGTCTGAAGACGTCTGTAATGATCACTGAACTACCTGATGTACCATGCCGGTAGGGTTGGTATACGTGCCTGGAAGCCACAGGTTTCCAGAGTCCTATGCTAGACCCATGTAAGTTACGTGCCACAAGAGCGGCAGTATATTATTAACAATAAAATTACATCATACAAGGCAGTACGAACCCCTACTTTTGAATTGGTGAGTGTAATATATCTGTGAGACACACACAGCTATATGCGGTAACCCCCGCATGTGGTAGCTGCAGCATACCTCAATGTGATGCCAGGTAAACACAATAGCTTCATATTGTATAGGTGTAATTTGGGAAGAATATGTTTTACTATTGATATTGTATTATTCTATAGCACATCTGGGTTCGTGGCAGTCCATAAAGGTTATCTTACACCGCCATTTCGTGTCCATGCAGGAAATGTAATGAGACATGCGATATATTTTTGAAACAATGAAACAGCGCGGGTATAGTTCACTGCGAGCCAATGTCGAAAGGTTGTTTTTGTGGTATATCTAATTTTACCATGGAGACCTCACAAGCGACACGTGAAGCTATTCTACAGCTTCATAATGAGGGCTACAGCGACTCTGAAATTGGGAGACGTCTTGGTATTCACCGGTCAACCGTAGCACGATGGATTCACCGACAGGCAGAGTTGGGCAACACAGACAACAGGCATCGGCGTGGGCGCCCACGTTGCACAACCCCGGAAGATGATCAGGTAATGATGTTGCATATATAGGTATACTGGACCACTTGATGTTATGTAAATAACCACATCACATGTTATATTTGCAATATGTCATCCTTTCCCTAGGCCATAGCAGCTGTCATTGCTGCCGCCCCCTTCACGCCCGCTAGCAACATTCGGGATACTCTTGGTCTGCAGTGCACGCCTCAAACTGTCCGAAACAGACATCACTCTGAGGGGCTACGTGGTCGCATACCAGCAACAAAACCTGTGTTAAGTGAGGCAAACATGGAGAGCAGGGTGGAGTATGCGTTGGAGTATGCGGACAAGCCACATCAGTTTTGGGAGAACGTCATCTTTTGTGATGAAAAAACCTTCTGCAGCGATGGTCCCCCTGCAAACAAACATGTTTGGCGGCATCCTAACACCAGGTTAGCTCTTTCTCTGTCTGTCTGTCTCTCTCTCTCAGACACACACACACACACACACACACACACACACAGAGGTTATGCTATATAACATATTTTCCATTTTATAATGACAATTTATGGTGAGGCCAACATGAACAACCGTTCCGGAAGTGCTTTGAAACCATGGTGCCACGGCCACCACAGTCGTTTGCTGCTTGAAACGTCCTGTTGTGCTGCAGTATTACATTTGAGTTATGCACACTCATTATTTTTTAAGTGACTAACAGTGATCATGATCACTTTATACGGCATATGTAAATACTGTAGCAATAATCTCCATTTACGATGTGATATCATAATAAATAATTATTATATATCAAGTTAGTTAATATTTTCTAATTTACTTAGTTATTATCTTAATCTATATTGCAGCAACAGTTGCACTAATATGATTAAGACACACGTGTGTCTTATGTAATTTTATACATTTTATATAACCAGATACGAGACACAACATGTGGTGGGTAGCAGGAGGAGTGGGCGCGCGCGTCAGTGCAGGACTATTTGGTTGGATCCATCCATGGTGCTGGTGTCGGTGAGTTGGTGGATGTCGGGCCTGGCCACTTGACCGGACCTAGATACGTTGAGATACTGGAGGAGGTCCTGCTACCTTCAGTGGGGGCTATGCTGTTTCCAGAGCCGGAGCCATTTTACCTCGTCCAAGATAACAGCCCAGTTCACACATCCAAGGTTGTAAAGGCGTGGCATGCTCGCCATCTACGTATAACAGTGTTGCCACATCCTGCAAAATCGCTTAATCTCATCCCGATAGAGCACGTATGGGCGGCCATGCAGAAAGGCCTGCCTGACCGACAACATCGATGTCGTGCTACAGTCGTAAATGATGCTTTACAAGCATGGGAACATCTACGAAGCCCTTCTGGTAGGAACTTAACGCAGACGTTAGTGGCATCCATGCCTCGAAGGCTCAATGAAGTGTTGGCAACGGGACGAGGTTATACCAAGTATTGAAATAATAAAATTTACAGTCAAAGATTACTTCCTTAACCTCCAACAACATGTCTATGGTCATGTTATATAGAAATCTGATTTTCACTGTTAAAGGGAAGTTAACTAATGCAGATCCATGAAAAGAGTCATTACTTTTCATGTTGGTTTACTAAATACTATGATGTGGTGCCAGGTTTGTGACATACTGTTATCAGTCACACAGGTGATACTACATATTACGTGAGGTTGCTGATTAATCTAAACCAGCAGACAGATAAATCACCGCCGGTATGAAGCAGGGTGTCGTAGTTACCATGTAGTATATTATTTTACACCACGAATTTGACACTTTGCAAGAGATAATGATTACTGCAATATGCCTTACTGTGCAGAATATTACATTTACATGCTCAATTTACGTATCCCATCTACTGTACTACATACGGAAGGATATATCGTTGCCATTACATAGGTGAGGACACCCACAGGCAGGGACATCAGGGCTACCACCATCTCACAGGAAAATGTTGACTGTTCCATTATTCCACGTCTGGTGCGTCATTTTGTTTCGTACAAAAAACGCGCGATAGTTTTTTTGCTGTGTGTACTTCCTCATATCTAAAACCTTCGCCTTTGTTTGTTGTTGACTTTGTAGAAAAATGTGGTTGTTTATTATCAATTTGTCTTTGATTCATCCCATCCTTCTTTTGCTGGAACATTATTTGATGTCTTACTTTATATTTGCATAGATTATTATATTCTTGGATGTTAGTGCTTGTTCTATTGGCGTCATTAACTACATAATTTCATATAAGTATACACTTTATTCATATTTTGCATACATTATTTTTTTTGTCTCTTTATCTGATAATGTAAGATGTAAAATTTATGATTTAAATTTCCTCTTATATGTTAATCTGTTGTAGGATGGACAGCCTAGTCTATATTTCATTTTCATGTATGAGAACTTCAATATTTTCTAGTTCTCTTTCTTTTTTCTTTGCTTATATTATCTTAGCCTTGCATTTTCTTCTTTGTATTTTATTGTTTTTGTGTGATATTTTCATATCACATAGTACATGGGCAACAGCTTTGGTTAATTTCATCTTTGTGTTAAGGGAATTTTGTTGTGTGTATATATTGTTATCCTCGTCTGGTATTTAGTTTTGTTTATTCTTTTATTTTCACACTAAGTTAAGAGAAATTTCCCCCATTTACCCATTACTCACTAGTACCATCAGTTCAGTATACTAATATTAAACACAGACCATCACTACGCCATACCGTGTTGTGATGAGACCTGAGGTCAGGTTAGCCTCGCCCTAATTATTGGCATAATGATTCATCTCTGATGATGATGATGCGCCCCTCACTCACACTGTCCGAAAACAGACTTCACTCCAAGGACTGACACAGCCACACACACACACACACACACACACACATATACACACACACACACACACACACACACACACACACACATACACACACCAGCTTCTGAGTAACTTAAACATGGAGAAGAGAAGGGAATATGAACCTGAATATTGTGATAAAGATACTGGCTTCTGGGATCACGTTGTCTTGTGTGACGAAAACACGTTTACTTCTGACTGACGCTTCCAGAAATACTGGAGTGTGACGGTTAACATACTCTCTTTCTCTCTCTCTCTCTCTCTCTCTCTCTCTCTCTCTCTCTCTCTCTCTCTCTCTCTCTCTCTCTCTCTCTGTATTAGGCATTCCCCTCACTGGTGCAGGTTTAGGTTATTAATTAAGAATATGATCAATTCTTTATCAATAATAGATTATTGCCCTGTATCTTAGGCCACGTTTTTCTACTCATTATGTAGACAGTTCAGCGTAATGTAGCGCATGTGTAATATTGTCCCACACAGGGATAACTCATCCCTCCATACCAGGATGATATGTCTCATCAATCATCATCATGTATCATGCCACATATGAAGCCGCACATGTGGCTGGAACCCGGGGAAGTGGCACACCTGGCACAGGATGGCTTCACGCAGGTGGTGTTGCTGGCAGATGTTGGTCCAGGACGGTTCACAGCCAGGAAATATATAGAGGTACTGGAGGAGGTCCTGCTGCTTCCTTCAGTGAACGCTTACTCTACCCTGACCACACGCCAGTCCTCCTCGTGCAAGACATCTCGTCCACACACACACACACACACACACACACACACACACACACACACACACACACACACGTGTAGTGTTGTAAACACTGGGTTTCACAACCGTCCACACACTAGGCTCGTGCCACATCCTGCCATATCATGGCTGGAGTGTGTGGACTGCACTTGTCAGGGAAGCTCAGCCCCACAACATGGCCAGCCGTAGCCGAGCACGGGTATCGCTCACGTGAGCCAAGATGGCATCATGGCAAGATATGAGGGGCCTCGCTGGACAGGCTTTAACCCTGAATGTGTGAGCGTCCATGACTGACAGCTTATATTGTGTCATAACAACAGCGGCTGCTTACACTAAGTATTGAGGGAAATATAAGTTAATTCACCGCTGGCTAAACGTGTTCACCTTCTGCAACATACAATAAACCATTACACATGAACCCATACTATATAATGACAACTTTGTAATATGGATCTGAGAATTCAGTGATTGCAAGTCGTGTGATTACTTAAATACTATTGTATTGATATACCTCCTCCTCCATCTATCATGAAGGTCAGCCTTGTATTGCAGTCCAACACTTGCTGACCATAAGATATCATACCACCATAACAGCCACTACCCTGCTATCACACATTATCTTTTCTAACACGTGACGCGGTGCTGACGTCAGCTACACCGCTATAATGATACACATTATCTTGTAAACATCTCTTGGATATCATGCTTCGGGTTATCATTTCTTATAATCATATAACTATATAGCTCATACTGCTTTATTTGTGTGGTTAAGCACATTGTGTAGAGAGATACACTGAAACACGTTCTGGTAATCACAAGCTACAGAATAACTGGCAGGTCAGGAGGCCAGGGTCGAGTGTGTCATAACATGGTAGAGGTTCAGAATAATCTTTTAGTAACTGTACATATCTTGTGGTATCGTTTAGTATTTTGTCTACACGGATATCATAATGAACTTTAAATTCAGATAAATAATATAAAACATGTTCATATACACTTGTATATATATATATATATATATATATATATATATATATATATATATATATATATATATATATATATATATATGCATGTAAATGAGGCAGATGAATGTGTTATGTACTTAAAAATGCTACTGAAAGCTTAAAGATTCCGGTAAGAAATATAATGACGATTGTGATAAATGTTTTTTATTTTGTAATAAGTATGTATTGTGCTGCATATTGTAGCCAAGATCGTTAAGCCAAAATCTGTAAAGGCGTCGAAAAACTGATGAAAGGCGTTGAGAATATATCAATTTATGATAGCAAACCACAGACTATGTTCTCCTGTAGATGTCTAAAAGATAACCCAACACAAAACCACTAGTTTAAGATAAGAGCTTTTCAACTTTTAACAAATAATTTACCATTATGTTCCTTTTCTCTAAGCATCATTTTTTCAGGTTTACTACAAACAAATGCCATGCAAGACCTAATATGATCATTCAGTAGAGATATGTTCCCCAACGACGCGTTGTATAACTCTTCGTTAGTGAAGTTCATTTCGTGTAATGGATCATGCATTACAAAGTTGTGTCTATCCACACAAGTGTTACACGTCCCAGGTAGAGATATTTCCAAGATATGACGTCTATCCAACAGAGATATGTTATCTCTGAATATTTGTACAAAGTTCCCCTGTTGGGCGATACTTAAAACTTTCGTATTAAAGTTGATCAGTTGTAAGTGATCAAGCATTACAAAGGTGTGTCCATTACCACAGGTGCTACTGATCCCGGGTCAAAGTATTTCACCATCTTTGTTTCCTTAACCCTTCTAGTTATATATGCTTCATCTCTGGCTTGATCCTTGCAAGTGATATTTATGGTCTGTAATTATCTTTATCCTTATAATATAATTAGTCAGTTGAAGTGCAGAACACGCTTTTGAACCCAGCCATTTTGCTGTGTTTGTCAAATGCAACTATTGATTGGTGTTACCGGACTCCAGCCGTAAGTGGTTACACCGGGAATGATAAGTCACCACGGCAAGGCGGTTGACCTATGAGAAATTGAATTTGTCTAGGCTGTGACTTGCCCTTCCATTACTTATATAAATCAAAATGTGACAGTAGGAATTAAAGGACAGAGGAGGAGGATTAGTCCAATATTACATCTACTGCTCATGATGATGTTCTCTGACAGTATACTTATCAAAGATTATTATACATATGAAACTAATGTGAGGAAGATTAGTCCAATATTACATCTACTGCTCATGATGATGTTCTCTGACAGTATACTTATCAAAGATTATTATACATATGAAACTAATGTTAATAAAGGTCTACCTTTTTAGTATTAGAATGTATGGTCTAGCTTGCATTAAGAAACATTCCTGATTTGCTAAACCACTATCATATCGCCCCTCACTCTGTACCCTTCATGTGTCCTTGTTATCTTAATGTCTTCATATGAGATCATTCTAATGCCAGGTATTGATTGTCATGTTTCTCTTTATACTAACATAGGTATTCATCTACACTCTGTAATGACCAAACCTGTACGTCATAATGTAAGTGGTGTGTGACTAACTATAGCTGTAATATTACCTGTTCATTCTTGCTACTAACACATGACGCCAAGTTGCCTGTTAGTCTTATTACGTACATTAGTTTTATTTCCTCATCTTAAGATGGTACTTAGTTTGCCTGCTTTGTGCACAACGTGTTGCAGTTGCATATACCTACAGCATACATCACTGCCCATTGTTCACTGTATAACGATACACTGTTAAGATCTTTCTGGAGTCATCTTGGGATTGAATTGAATTGAAATACATGTTGACATATCGACATACCCCAGGACGGGGCAGTATACTACTCCCCTCCTCATCTTCATCATACCCCGGACCGTGTAGTATACTACTCCCCTCCTCATCTTCATCATACCCCAGGACGGGCAGTATACTACTCCCCTCCTCATCTTCATCATACCCCAGGACCGGGTATTATACTACTCCCCTCCTCATCTTCATCATACCCCAGACCGGGTATTATACTACTCCCCTCCTCATCTTTATCATTCCCCAGGACGGGGCAGTATACTACTCCCTTCCTCATCTTTATCATTCCCCAGGACGGGGCAGTATACTACTCCCTTCCTCATCTTCATCATACCCCAGGACGGGCAGTATACTACTCCCTTCCTCATCTTCATCATACCCCAGGACCGGGTATTATACTACTCCCCTCCTCATCTTCATCATACCCCAGGACCGGGTATTATACTACTCCCCTCCTCATCTTCATCATACCCCAGACCGGGTATTATACTACTCCCCTCCTCATCTTTATCATTCCCCAGGACGGGGCAGTATACTACTCCCTTCCTCATCTTCATCATACCCCCGGACCGGGTATTATACTACTCCCTTCCTCATCTTCATCATACCCCAGGACTTGGCAGTATACTACTCTCCTCCTCATCTTCATCATACCCCAGGACGGGGCAGTATACTACTCTCCTCCTCATCTTCATCATTCCCCAGGACGGGGCAGTATACTACTCCCTTCCTCATCTTCATCATACCCCAGGACGGGGCAGTATACTACTCCCCTCCTCATCTTCATCATACCCCAGGACGGGGCAGTATACTACTCCCCTCCTCATCTTTATCATACCCCAGGACGGGGCAGTATACTACTCCCTTCCTCATCTTCATCATACCCCCGGACCGGGTATTATACTACTCCCTTCCTCATCTTCATTATACCCCAGGACTTGGCAGTATACTACTCCCCTCCTCATCTTCATCATACCCCAGGACGGGGCAGTATACTACTCCCCTCCTCATCTTCATTATACCCCAGGACTTGGCAGTATACTACTCCCCTCCTCATCTTCATCTTACCCCAGGACCGGGTATTATACTACTCCCCTCCTCATCTTCATCATACCCCAGGACGGGGCAGTATACTACTCCCCTCCTCATCTTCATCATACCCCAGGACCGGGCAGTATACTACTCCCCTCCTCATCTTCATCATCCCACAGTGGGATTTACAACAAAATATTTACAAACATCATACCTTTTGTGTAGATATGTTCAGTTCAAAGAAAACAAACAAACAATGGCCCTCATTTTAAAACCCCTGAACTCATTACAAGGATGTTACAACCTTGGTGCAAATTCTTTGTATTGTGCAAGAATGTTATTAATCATACCATTATCAATCGTCTAACAAACTTGTTCTTTATATTGCTAATTTCATTGTTTCTGTGTGGCTGAATTTTTCATGACCTAAAACATAATGTTGTAATGTATGCCCATCCCTCATGTGGCGAAGTTGACATGGTCGACCAGTCCCTCCACTTAACTGCCAATAATATTAATACCCGAGTCTTAATCTCGTTAACACATTATCCACACATGCAAGGTTTGCCTCATAAGTTACATTGGTGTTAACACATATGAATCATGTTGTAAAGTCTCACTATGTTCAGCAATTACACCTATACTTACATTTTCCCATTCTTCTCTTATTCTTTTCATTTCATTTTCTATCATTCCTATGCCAACCCATCAGCCACTTCATTACGGTGACTCCCTACATATGATGGGATCCATATAAACTGTACATCACATTATATATCTTGCAATACTATAACCAAACGTTTACAAATGTTAACACTGGCAGTTACATGGCTGCTTACTATGCCAGGCCTTCAGTGTACTTCTACTGTCCACAAACAAATATGTATCTTTACATTTCTCTATAGCAATCTGAAGACCCTCACAGACTGCATGTACCTCAGCCAGAGTGGATGAGGTGTTATCACTAATCCTTTTATCAATTGAAGTTTATGAATGGAATATCAATGAGACGATCCAAATGACGAATGAATGAGAGCGTTGTCAACACAGTTGAAAATGACAAAGTGTGAGTGGCAGCCAGGGAATGTGTGACCCAGCTAAGTTGAGGGATTTAAAAGTTGGCATCAATGATGGAGTTTGATAGATTGTACAAACTTCCTCACCAGAGATGGAAATCAAAGGTTATGTTTATATCAAGTGAGACTTAAAGCTTCATGCTTAAAGGACAGGCTTCAAAGGATATCACTAAATCAATTAACTTTAAAATTATTCAATTAAACGAAGCAGTTCATACAACTGCTGCAATTTGACGACTCGAAAAAGTTCGCAGTTGTTTGGCAGAATTTTCAAAATGACGGACTTAAAAGTTCGAGTTTTAATGACGGTTGCACAAGTTCTATGTAACTAATGTACTTTCAAGGTGTGTGTTTATATGACGTATATGAATGGACTCTAATGAAATAATGCAGCTGGAAGGTTTACGTTCAAATAATTGTATTTAAATGTTGGTATGTACAATGTTGACCAGATGGCGGTAGTGTGTAGACACAGCCATACCAGGTCGTATTTATCATCATTAAAGTCACCTTCCTTACTTACTTATGGCGGCGATGAAATTCACTGGTTCTTGATTGTGCACCAATTAACCTATCAGATAATGGTACAATGTTTGCCTGGTGTTGCATATATCACGTCTGTTGTTGAAACACAAGAATGCCAGGTGACTTTGGGAGTGGATGATAATGTAAAGATCAATATAAATGTGGGAAATCTTGAACCGCCATCACCAGACACAACACATGTTTGGATCTGGCGGGGGGAGGGACTTGCCTGTGACGTCACGATGCCCCGCCTCCAGCCTGGCGCTGGTGTGTGTGTGTGTGTGTGTGTGTGTGTGTGTGTGTACTATTTGTATATTATGGAGAGAGTATTACGCTCCTGTTGTTTCGTCTCTTAACTCTGTAAGTATATTTGTAAGGTTGAGTTGAGAGGAAGGAAATCAGGTCTTCTTCGTCTGTGGTACTCAATGAAGATCAGGCGGCCTTTGTAGATTTATTACAACAAAACGTGTACGTCCATCTGTAGTACTCTGGGCTATAGTCTTATGACACACTACGACACACTCTAGTGAACAGTGTGACGATGCTGGCCAGTGTGTCCCCTCAGGTCACACTGACAGGGGTTATATGGGAGTCCGTCAACACCCATTCAACAACGTGTTCAAATAACAGATCAGCTCTTACGTGTTCAAACATCCTGATTAACAGTAGCCCGTGGGAACAGTGAGCCCGTGGCAACATGCATCTAACTCTATGTAACTCACAGTAAAATGATAATTACAAATACCTAATGAAAAATTAATGGTAGTGTGCGTGAGTCTTACATTTTGCTCGGCCACAACCTGGCTCAAGCTCCTGCCAGCCATGATAAGTTATGTTTATACATGAAATAATACTGAATATAAGAGTACAGAAATAAGCAAATTGTAGGTATGTACAAGAGTTATTCCTATATCAACTAGTATGCTTGAGAAGATAGATACCGCACACTTTACAATTATAAGAGTATCAAAAAGATGTATATATGGATATCATGTATGGTGTAAACAGAATCAGTAAGCAAATTAAATGAAAAGAAAAGAATAAAGATTCAAACAACTTATTGAATACATATTATTCTGGAGTTAGATTCCTCCTTAAATAAGGAAGTGCTGCTGCAACTACCTTCTGAACATCCAATGTGGCTGTAGGGAATTCTATATTAGACACCCTATGTCGTAGACGACAATATAAGATGAATACTATGAATAATAATATGAGTGCAATAGACAACGAAATAATTGAAAATCCAGAAATATGAGAAGTGTACTTAAAAGGTACAAAAGCCAAAACATCTATTGTAGAATCTAAATCTTCTTGAACCATAGATGGAAGGTGTTGGATATTTACTTCATTAATGATGGATAAGTTGATGTTTTGGGGGATTCGTTCTATATACGGGATAGCTCTATCAATTTGTCCCAAATAATGATCATGAGTGGCGAACAATTTGAAACTGGAACTGATAATGTTGTCCTAACTGAATGTGTCCCAGAAATAAATAAGATTTGGGATGATTAGGTGGGCAATGAAGAAGAACATTTTGTGGGTCTGGGAAAAACAGTACGTGATACTGGTCCATACTTTCAATCCAAGGTTCATTAACAACAATTTCCTTAAAGGAAGAAGAACGAAGAACATTTTGTTGATGCCCAAAAAGTAGTTGGTACTCACATGAATTTGTTTGTAAATTATGGAAAACCAAGGTATTGGGGGGGTGGGGGCAAATCAAGTTGTCAAGCAATGGTTTATGGCACAATGCTAAATCATCCATGGAGAGATGTGCAATCAATGAGGAATAAATATTTTATAATAGAAAGTTCATGTTATCAGCAAGGACGATAGTTTTTTGCGACCCTTTTGTATAATTAAAAGATAATGGTATGACGTTCACAAGGCTGTAAGTATTGGAGTCAGTGAATGGTATGTGGATAATGACCGCTTCGAGGATCACGTCAACCGTTAGTAAGGAGTAATAACTGGTCACGTGATGCAGAGGGAGAGCTGGGGTGTAACCGAATTACGTCATCGCTTGTTTAATGATACGTGTGAGTTCCGAGAAGGGAAAAAATGATGGTGTGACAACTTGGCTTACCAGATTATTAACATCTTCCAATAAGCCAGTGAAATAATGTGCATGATAAGTGATCTGGGCATGTAAACTATCAACATGTGTGGAAATAGTCACTATAGCATATATGGGATTAAGAGACTTTGACAGTAGTGCTACATGTTGTGTCAAGTTATTAACAGTTAACATTATGTCATTCAAATATTTAAAATGTTGTTTTAAGATCTTAGCTTTAGCCTTAATATACCTGTTGTTAAGAAGTTGTTGAAATTTTAAGGATCTAACCTGATTCCTAACTGAATTAAGTTCTTCCTGAGTAGCAATACCAAACAAATATGATTGGAGGGACCCTACAAAATTAAGCAGACCTCTCTTGCTTCTCCTTTGCTTTTTCGTGTTCATCCTGGCATTAGTATTTACTGGAGATTGAATGTCTTGCATTATGTCATACAGAATCACACAGGTACTATTCAATTTCCAGGTCCACTGTTGTAACAGAGTTGGAGGAGGAGCAACACTAGAGTTTCTGATGGACGCACTGGTGTAAAACTTGAGTAAGGTAGACCGTAAGCGAGGTACGGCCTCCATTAGTTTCACTAGATTATCGTAAGTGTAGGGTAGACCCTCCAGGCCCAACTTAACCGAGACTGTGTCCCTCACGAGGCGGACCCCGCGGGGAGTCGTGAGAAAGGCGCCTGGTACTGCCATGGTGTCATATACAGGAAGACACCATAAGGACATGAGAAGGAAGAACCTGTAAAATGATAAACTTAGCAACTTCTTAAAGGTGAGGTCTTAATGAATACTGATGTGTGTGTGGTGGTGTTGTGAGGGTGGTCGGTTCTGGTGTGGGGACAGTCTGAACAGTGGTAGAAGTTGGTTGGGTGACATTGTTTGGGGTTTGAGGAGTGTTGTCTGTTGTGGTACCGGGATGATCATGTTCAGAATACTGTAAAACTTTCAAGTGGTCCTCATGTTCTTCACGAATGTCAACTGTACTTGGATGTCGAACTCTAAACCTATGTCCCTTTAAATGAGCTAAGACTCTATAGGGATCAGAACATTTTGGGTCAAGTTTAGGAACATCACTTCTAGAGTTAAATTCCTGCACCATTACCAAGAGTCCGGGAGCCACCTTTGATGGTTTCGTGGATTTATCAGCCTGGTTCGTGAAGGTTGTAGTGGCTTCACCGAGATTTTCCTTGATCCTTTGATGAATCAGTTGAGTCGTGCGATATTTTTCCGCTACAACTGATCTCTGGACCGCTGGACATGAAGGAAGGGGCGCTGTTATGTCATACCGCAACACTTTATCAAAACCGTGTAAGGCGTGGAAGGGAGTGTCTCCAATTGACTTATGATATCCAGAGTTTAATGAACATTGGACATCCGACAGGTACTCATCCCATTCATCATGATCAAAATTAATGTTGGTGGGAAGACGCTGGAGGATCTTACGGTTCAACCTTTCTGCCAGGCCATTCGAGGCTGGGTGATGTGCCATTATATTACATTTACTTATGTTATACAATTTACAGAGTTCTTCTAATAATGAGTTATTAAATTCCCCTACATTATCTGTGACTAAAATCTTCGGCGCATTATGTCTGTCTAAGATATGTTTTTTGAACGCCTTAGCGACCGTGGCTGCGTCTTTATTTTGAACTGGGACTAATTCACAATGTCTCCTGAAGGCATCAGTAATTACTAAAATGTATCTCTAGCCTGCCATGGACCTAGGCAAACCTTTTGATATGTCCATATGAACTCTTTCCCATGGGTATGAAGGTAAAGGATATTTCAACACAGTTTGCGGGGTAGTGGGACTTCCCTTGTGAGTGTTACAGGTTTGGCACCTCAAAATATGATCTGTAATGTTTTTCTGCATCTTGGCCAAAAATACCTCAAACGAGTTTCCTTATAGCATCTATCTGCACCCGGGTGTGCAGCCTGGGTTGAATCATGTGATAACTTCAAGAAATCCTGTACTAATGCTTTTGGAATGATTGTTTAACAACACGGGCGAGCACTCCTAATTTCGCGTCCCTGCACAAGACTCCCTCACTGTGCTAAATACAATTCTCTGACTGGAACAACTGTTTTAGCATCCAAGGAAGATCTTATACCCTCTAGGAATTCTATGACAGGACCCCAGACTGGGTCATCCCGTTGATGCTGTCTCAACCTCTCTACATCAACATCTACGAGGCTATTATCTACAGTGACTGTACCCACTCTGCGGGAAAGCGCGTCTGCAGCTACATTGGATGAGCCAGAAACAAAACGAAAATCTGGGTCAAATGTTTGTGTAGTTAAAAATCATCTTTGAAACTTTCCTGTAGGTTCTTGTCTTTGAAAAATACCCACCAGTGCCCAGTGATCTGTATAAACTGTAATAAGGTAACCATATGTGTATTTCTTAAAATGTTTGTGTGCCCAAACAACTGCAAGGCCTTCTAACTCAGTTATTGAGTATTTCGATTCCGTCTTTGAACATGAATGGCTCGCATAGGCTATGGGAAAAAGTCTACCCTTATTTGACTCCTGCATAAGTACAGCTCCAAGACCCTGTTTAAAAGCATTTGTGTGCAAAATGAAGGGTTTCTCAAAGTTGGGAAATCGAAGGGTAGGCGCCTCGATCAAGTATTGTTTGAATAAGTTAAATGCATTGTCATGCACTGTAGACCACTGGAATGTAACTTCCTGTTTCAGAAATGAAGTGAGGGGTTTTGTGATCTTCGCGAAAATAGCGATAAATCTTCGATGATATCTTGCTGAACTAAGGAAGGATTTGACCTTGTATGTTGTGGTAGGGACTGGCCATTCTACAATTGTTTTGCCTTTATGTGCATTAGGTTGAATACCGTTTTCATCACCTGTGACCTAAGTAATTAATTCTTGTTTGTAGAAAGGAACATCTGGATAACTTGACTTTTAGGTTCGCATCCTTAAATCGTAGAAATACTCTAAGACTTTTGAAATGAGAAGCAATATCTGGAGACATGACAATTATATCATCAAGATAAACCAATACATCTTTGCCCAACATGTGACGACAAATGTTAGTCATTAACCTTGAGAAGGTGATCACCGGTGAGGAATGAAGACCGAAGGCCATGATGCATATGAACTGCCAATGACCATCTGGCGTACTGAACACAGTCAGGGGGCGGCTTTCCTCTGACAAGGGAATCTGCCAAAATCCACTCAATAAATCCAAAGTTGAAAATACCTTATTGTTACCGAGGCTATGAAGAAGCTCTGATACCACTGGTAATGGGAAACGATCTTTCAAAGTGACCTTGTTGTTGAGTTTTCTAAAATCTATGACTGGTCTAAAAGTTCCGTCCTTTTTCGGAACGATCAGAAGTGGTGAATTCCATGGTGATCGTGATTCCTCTATAATCTTATCTTTCAACATGTCCTGAACAAGTTTGTTTGCTATGTCTCTGTGCGCGTGTGTGTGGCAATCGGTAGGCTGGGACGTCAACGGGACGTGTGTTTTTCTCTAAGTTAATAATGTGAACATCCAAATGAGTTCTACCGAGTGGTTCTCCTGATAAGGCAATAGTAGACCTATACTGGTTAAGTAAGTCTGTTAACTGGTCAACATGTTTGGTTAATCCTACCTTGGATATCATGTCAGGGGTGATGGTGGGGAGCTGACTCAAGCCGTGCACTGCTGAGTCAGGGGTAGGAGGAGTAGGTGGTGGTGGGTTAATGGAATGTGAGACTAGACGGATGTTAAACTCATGCAACTCCTCGTCTTGAATTTCGGACTTCGAAACGGAGAATTCCACAAGCTTGGACCCTCTACGGAGACGGACAGGAGTGGGGTCCCGTATTGGCAATGTATATGGTGACCTCTCCATCTGCGGTCTCATGAATAGAGGCGTCCATCATGGATAGTCGTGTGACAGTTAGTGATGAAGGTTCAGCAACTACTCTTAGTGCGAGATCACCCTGACTATGTCTAAGTCCATGATCATTCATCCATGTTCGAGAAAGTGAGAGAGGAACCTTCGTTAATGTGTTACTATGCAGAGTCATGTTGGTTCTCAGTTTACCAGGACAATGATGAGTAGAAAAGTAAAAAGGATGCGTATTGTCTACCGTGAAGCAGGGCCCACGTGGGAGCAGATGTATTAATGACTCTGACTGAGTGAAAACTCATCTCTGACAATGGCAGGAACGTATTATCAACACAAACCACATGATAAATAGGACAGATCTTATGTTGTGGCACACATAGAGTGGCGTCCTAGTAACAAGTTAGCAGGAAAGGTTACACCATGAACAATGTAAGGGGTGACGGTCATGACCGGGTCGCATATGCGAATGTTCATTTTAATAGTGTCCCTTACGTCGAGATTTTCATTTGAGATACTTTGAAGGGATGGGTAAAAGTCCGAGCATTGAACAAGTTGAGTGCGCCCCATTAATGGTTGAATAAAATCATAATGAATGACATCTGCTTCCGTACCGCTGTCTAGAAAGATTGTGATTGGCTTATCCTGGAAAGAACCCACTAAATCGAAACTTGTAATGTAAGAAAATGGTGAAGAACGAAAATGTCTTAAGAGTTCCTTATGTGATGGAGTCTTGTCATGAGCGAGAGATTGTCATTGTTGATAATGACATGATGAACCTGTTTTAGATAACGTCTGTCTAGCTAATGCTCGACATTCCGCTGAAGTGTGTCTAGCTGAGGCTCAGCTGAAGTGAAGTGTGTCTACCTGAGGCTCGGCTGAAGTGAGTCTAGCTGAGGCTGGGCTGAAGTGTGTCTAGCTGAGGTTCGGCTGAAGTGTGTCTAGCTGAGGCTGGGCTGAAGTGTGTCTAGCTGAGGCTGGGCTGAAGTGTGTCTAGCTGAGGCTGGGCTGAAGTGTGTCTAGCTGAGGCTGGGCTGAAGTGTGTCTAGCTGAGGCTCGGCTGAAGTGTGTCTAGCTGAGGCTCGGCTGAAGTGTGTCTAGCTGAGGCTGGGCTGAAGTGTGTCTAGCGTTGCTATGATATGAACACCTGCTTGGTGGTGTTGGGCGCGAGCGGGTGAAGGTCAGCCTGATGTCTGACTGGAGGAAATCATGACTAGGTCGGCAGAATTGTGACGACCGAGGTTGTGATGACATGGGTTGTTGACTGCGTTTGTTGTTCTGGTCGAGGCTCACGTGAGAATGAGTCCCATGTGTAAGGACACACATTCGCTTTATGTCCTGGTTGGCCACACCGGAAGCACGTCACTTTATGTGAGTGTTTGTCATCACTGAATCGCTGTATTTGACCGTGAGAAGAATGATTGTGTTGATCACTAGAATGTTACGTCACACTTTGGGAAGCCGACACTCTCCCCAGTGTCTTGGTGTTGGAATAACCACCTTTCTTTTGAGTGTAATTCAACACTTTTGTTACCGACCCACAATGATGGGTCGATGTTCTCATTAAGTAACCGTCGTCTTACGTCTGGAGGTCAGGTCCTTGAGAATGAAGGTTATGTGTAATAATCGCATGAATGTTTGTACATGAGTTTCAGGATTCATCATGGCCGATATCCAGGGTAAGGATTCATAAGCCTGCCTAACTAATCTCATTCTTCCATGTAAGGTACTCCAGTGATCAGGGACTGACGTATCATCCAAGTATGTTGTGTTAAGAGCACGTAAAAGGACGTGTAGTAAACTATCTGAGAATGATTCCTCACAACCTGATGTAAACAACGTTTTAAATTCCTCCCAAGATGTACAGTTTCCAATGTCATCTGAGTCATAGACAACCCTAGCTTAATTGTTAGGCTGGTTGAAATCAATGAGGTTTTTAGCAGCCGATATAAACGCTCTGTCTCCTGAATCACCATTATGTTCAACAATGTCCTCTGCATTTCTAATCCACCGATTAAAATTTGACAGTTTACCATCAAATAACTCGTGTGGTTCCCTAGCTTGTTTTAGTGTTACAACGGTTTTTAGTGAAGGAGTTTTTGTGATGTGGAGGGGGAGGTGGGTGTGGGTGTGGTAACGTGTGAGAAGGTTTCTGTGGGTCATCTGTGTCACCAGAATCTGTCAAAACAACTTTGTGTAACGTCACCATTTTAGAAGGCTGGTTCCGTTTATAATAAGGGATTCTAGGTAAATTCCTAAGTACATATGAACCTTTACGATTACCGCGTGGAATTTCATCGGACATGTAATACAATCTTACATAAAGTGTGTAAGGAATAGCCCCCCAAAAAATATCTAAAATATAATTAACACAATTGACTTAATACAAAATACACAACATGAATATCATTTGAAAATACTGTAATGAAATAAAGGCAATAAAAGGCTGGCATAACAGTATAACATATGAATACAAGACTCTGTATATGAGAGGTGCACATAATAGTATAACATATCAGTAATGGACTCTATATATGAAAGTAATCATCACTAAAGTGAATAGTACCAATGTATGAAAACATAAGAAAGAATATATGCAAGAATAACTGAAAACTTAGATTAATTTGCTAAACTACAAAGATGAATAATCATATTACCCAAAATATATAAATGTTTATATTTATAGACTAAGAACTAGTATCACACAAAAGGAGCATATCTCACAGAGTGAACCATTTTGACACAGTTCTTATCTGAATGGGAGATTCGCTTACGAAGGCGTCTTGGGTGTACGAGGTGGAGATGTGTGCAGAGTAGCGGCTCGCTGGGTGTAGCGAGATGAAGACGTGTGCAGAGTAGCGGCTCGCTGAGTATAGCGAGGTGAAGATGTGTGCAGAGTAGCGACTCGCTGGGTGTAGCGAGGTGAAGATGTGTGCAGAGTAGCGACTCGCTGGGTGTAGCGAGGTGAAGATGTGTGCAGAGTAGCGGCTCGCTGGGTGTAGCGAGGTGAAGATGTGTGCAGAGTAGCGACTCACTGGGTGTAGCGAGGTGAAGATGTGTGCAGAGTAGCGACTCGCTGGGTGTAGCGAGGTGGAGACGTGTGTAGAGTAGCGACTCGCTAGCAGGAAAGTTGAGTGAGCGACAAGGGCTGGACCACGCGATGCTGACGTCTGGGATGTCGCCACGGCTGATGATGACGCGTCTCTGGAGCGGTTGACAAGATGACCTCCACGTTGGTGTTGGCAGGATGGCTGACCTTGCTTGACACGTCTGGATGTGATGACAACACTGCACGGCGGTGGCGCTGTCTTGATGTCCTTGCAAGCGACACAGTGTCAGCAATGCAATAAAGGCGTATCTTCACTGCATTGAGGTACGGGTGATGGAGCACGTAGGCGGCCGTGGTTTCCGCCCTTAACGTCCACAGGAGGGAGCACCAGGACTGTGTCAGGTAGGCTTGTATGACTGCTGGCAACACCAGACGTAGAAATATGAAGTAGATGTGACGGTCGTGTGTGGTCACGTGGGTTCTTACGTCACTGCCACCATTTGTAAGGTTGAGTTGAGAGGAAGGAAATCAGGTCTTCTTCGTCTGTGGTAGTCAATGAAGATCAGGCGGCCTTTGTAGATTTATTACAACAAAACTTGTACGTCCATCTGTAGTACTCTGGGCTATAGTCTTATGACACACTACGACACATTCTAGTGAACAGTGTGACGATGCTGACCAGTGTGTCCCCTCAGGTCACACTGGCAGGGGTTATATGGGAGTCCGTCAACACCCATTCAACAACGTGTTCAAATAACAGATCAGCTCTTACGTGTTCAAACATCCTGATTAACAGTAGCCCGTGGGAACACTGAGCCCGTGGCAACATGCATCTAACTCTATGTAACTCACAGTAAAATGATAATAACGTATAGCTAATGAAAAATTAATGGTAGTGTTCGTGAGTCTCACATGAGGACGTAAAGAATCAGGTACAGACATAATAGTTACTGTGATAAATAATTTGTTTATGATAAATGTGTATTGTGTTGCATTATGATAGATGTTCAGGACCAAGTTCTTTAAGCCAGAATCATAAAACATCAAAGATTAGAATAGTTGTGAAAAACATAAACATATACATAAGTAAACTACAGAATATATTTTCTTCTGGGTATCTGAAAATAGAACAAGGAGCTAATATTTCATCTTTTAGCAAAATATTTACATCTATGTCCCTTTTTTTCATCATCATTTCTTTAAGTTCACTTCTAATAAATGCCTTTTATCTAACATAAAAATTCTGTATAGGTATTTCATTAATGTTCTCCAACGACGCGTTGTATAACTCTTGGTTAGTGAAGTTCATGTCGTGTAATGGATCATACATTACAAAGTTGTGTCTATACACACAAGCGTAACACGTCCCGGGTAAAGATATACTCTAGAGATAGCGTATATCTAACATATATATGTGTTTTATAAATATTTATAAAATGGTCTCCTGAGGGACAATGCCTAAGACTTTCGTATTAAAGTTGATCAGTTGTAAGTGATCAAGCATTACAAAGGTGTGTCCATTACCACAGGTGCTACTGATCCCAGGTAAAGGTATTTCACCATCTTTGTATCTTTAACCTTTCTAGTTATAGATGTTTCATCCCTGATTCCATCCTCACAATGGATGTATGTGGTTTATGTTGTCTTAACATATCATTAGTCAGTTGAAGTGGAGAACATGCTTCTGAGCCTAGCCACTCTACTCTGTCTTCCACATGCCATTCAAGAGGTGTTACCGGATTCTGCCTATAAGTGCTTACGTCATGAGAGGGCTTCTTTTTTATAACTTTTGATGATTTATATTATTTGGGTTATGTATTTGGTTTTGTGATGTTAATAAAATTGTTGTAATTCATATATCATATTCTTCATTTGTCATTTAATGAACTTTGGTTTATCAAACTTGATTGTTTGTTATTTCTGATAACAATAAACATTTTCTCTCAAAATACTTTAGCTTAATTCATAGAGAATATTTCTAAGTAACACGTAGATAATTTTTTCATTAGTGTTCATCACAGTGAAATAAATAAGTCTAATTTTCAATGTGTACTTAATGGATCTTACTAAACTTTTGAAGAATATAAACTCATAACTTGTTTAAGACCTTCTAAATCTTGTGCTGATAATAACTACATTACTTTTCTGTAGGCAATATCGTTTTAATGCGTAAAATCCAGATAAAAAGCTTGTAATATAAAGTTTCATGTTATCATGTTTAGGTTGTTGAAGATATTACTGATTTCAACATTTAAAACATTTATGTTATCTGCAAAATAGAAATCTTAATGTTAGATATGTTAATTCTGCCGGTTTCACGTTACATACATTACTGTACCCTGTGCTACAGAAAAGTTATGGGATTTTATTCATTATCTTATAAAATAATTTACTAAAACAATGTCCCACGTACATTCTATAGAAATCCAGTAGGAATATATATTTTGCATCTGGATTTTATAACAATCAATGATAGGTTCTCAGACTCAGTTAAGATGTCATTATTTTTTCTTTTATTGAGTTAAGATTTCGTCCATCACAAAATATCGTAATGCTGTCTAAGGTTCACTCTTGGGTCTACATTGCTGAACAACGTCAGTGTACAATGGCCAGTGATATTCACCGTAGACATATGTTTACACTGTGTACACATAGCAGGCAAACTACAGTATCATCTTAAGATGTGGAAATAAAACTATCAAGGCAGGACAAGGATTTAGGTGTCATCATTAGTAGAGATGTAAAGCCAAGACAACAGTGTATTAATGTGTGTAATAAGACTAACAGGCAACTTGGTGTCATGTGTTAGTAGCAAGAATGAACAGGTAATATTACAGCTATAGTTAGTCACACACCACTTACATTGTGCTGCATATATTGCTAATTATATTTGTGTACAAAAATACCTCTGATGGCATTCAGAGACGGATGATGATAATGTCATTAGAATTTCCCACACGAAGACATTAAGATAACAAGACTTACATTATCTGGAAGGACAGAGGGTGAAGGATGATATGATAGAAGGTTAGATAATCTGGTATGTTTATTAATGCGAGTTACACCTTACATTATTACCTGCGAACACAAAATATTTATTCTCATTAATTACATATTCATATTGTCAGCGAGAATAACATAATGAGTTGTCGACCAGAGAGAGGATGAAACAGGAGCAAAACTCTATGAATTATTAGATTTATTGATTATTTAATGATCGTTGAGCCAGAATCCATAATCATATATATGTATTTACAACTGAGGAAAATACTTTTGTTGTTAGATTCCGTCAAGTGTCATGCTGAAATGTAGTTTTGTCTCATTGTTAGGTTGAGCAGCAGGTCTCTGCTTCACGGGTCTATGGTGGCGTTGTTAGCCTCTCTAGGTGTATGTAGTGGTCCTCACCTCAACCCGGCCCTGTATCTGATCTTGTCTAACAGGTAGTTTGTTGTTGAGAGATTGGCCATGTTCCTGCCTGGCACGGGACCTTATCATACGACGGTTCGCTGTGTACAACGTCAGGGGATGTGTGTATCGTTGGATTCATTGGTTATTAACTGGTAAAGATCATTAAACCAGTATCTCTACCATACGACAAGCCATTCACATTACAATATTTGCTACATGATAACAGGAATGTACATATGTTGATAGATGTTGATGGTTATGAGTAGCAAAGGTCATAAAGCCTGAAGCCATACCATACGTCAAACATTGAAAGCACATTAAATGTATAACAAGATGTATATAATGATGGTGGATACAGTGACAATGTACAGTTAAAGGTCATTGAGCCACAATAATGAAATAAACACTAAATACCTAAAAGCTAATGATAACTGGACACAAAAGCTGTGAATGTCTGTCTTGATTATTGATGGTTGGGGGAGGAGATGCTTATGGCAGTTGAAGGATTTTAAAATAGTTTGTTGTGTGGTGAGGAAGAGAAGGATAGGAGGAGGGTAATAGATCCTGGGTGGGGTCAACCCTGGTGCTTCATTGTCAATAAAGCAAAATAAGTAAGATAATTATCGAGGAAAGATAGATTTTTATGTGTTGATTTTAACGATCAGTGACCTATGAGTAAGGTCATAAGTTTTGCTTGATTTAGAAAAGGTATAAACCGTCATGACATTAATTATTTCTTGATACTGATAACTTAACAAAACAAATCTGTTGCATTTGGACATCAATGATAAGGATATTTCAGTGTGTTTATGTTAATCTTTACCACTCGCAGCTCAATGAAATTCATTTAATCAAGGGCATAAATTTCAGGATGAGTAATGCAATCTATTGGTCACTGATGCAAGTAATACAAAATGATTTTCAAACTTCAAAGGATTATAAGAACGTATGCAAAGTGAAATTATGGATTCTGATCTCCATGATTTATTGTTGATAAAATTTGTAAACAATTCACTTTCTTGTCCACATAATAAGTTTATGATGCGCTCGTTGTCTGTCTTGGAAAATCACATGTTTACCAAATGGCGTCCTAGCTACGTCTTTTCGTTGTATATCAAGTGACTGTTATATTTCTCTCTTGTGTCTCTCCTGATGATGTGATTATTACACGAAAGTGCACCTGGGATCTTATCGTGTTTCATTTTCCCCGTGGACTCATAGGGATATATATATATATATATATATATATATATATATATATATATATATATATATATATATATATATATATATATATATATATATATATTATCCCTGGGGATAGGGGAGAAAGAATACTTCCCACGTATTCCCTGCGTTTCGTAGAAGGCGACTAAAAGGGGAGGGAGCGGGTGGCTGGAAATCCTCCCCTCTCGTTTTTTTTTTTAATTTTCCAAACGAAGGAACAGAGAAGGGGGCCAGGTGAGGATATTCCCTCTAAGGCCCAGTTCTCTGTTCTTAACGCTACCTCGCTAACGCGGGAAATGACGAATAGTATGAAAAAAAGAAAAAAAAAAAAAAATATATATATATATATATATATATATATATATATATATATATATATATATATATATATATATATATATATTCCTTTTTTTTTCATAATATTCGCCATTTCCCGCAATAGCGAGGCAGCGTCAAGAACAGAGGACTGGGCCTTTGAGGGAATATCCTCACCTGGCCTCCTTCTCTGTTCCTTCTTTTGGAAACTTAAAAAAAAAAAAAAAGCGAGAGGGGAGGATTTCCAGCCCCCCGCTCCCTTCCCTTTTAGTCGCCTTCTACGACACGCAGGGAATACGTGGGAAGTGTTCTTTCTCCCCTATCCCCAGGGATAATATATATATATATATATATATATATATATATATATATATATATATATATATATATATATATATATATATATATATATATATATATATATATATATATATATATATATACATATATTGGAAAGGATCACAATTTTGCGCGTGATCAAAATGGCTAGGACGCCATTTGGTAAGCATGTTTACCAAATGGCGTCCTAGCTTCGTCTCTTCGTTGTATGTCAACTGACTGTTATATTTCTTTCTTGTGTCTCCCCTGATGATGTGATTATTACACGAAATTGCACTTGGGAATTTTTCGTGTTTCATTTTCACCGTGGATTCATAGGAATACATATATATATACATATATATATATATATATATATATATATATATATATATATATATATATATATATATTTTTTATACTATTCGCCATTTCCCGCGATAGCGAGGTAGCGTTAAGAACAGAGGACTGGGCCTTTGAGGGAATATCCTCACCTGGCCCCCTTCTCAGTTCCTTCTTTTGGAAAATTAAAAAAAAACGAGAGGGGAGGATTTCCAGCCCCCTGCTCCCTTCCCTTTTAGTCGCCTTCTACGACACGCAGGGAATACGTGGGAAGTATTCTTTCTCCCCTATCCCCAGGGATAATATATATATATATATATATATATATATATATATATATATATATATATATATATATATATATATATATATATATATATATATATATATATGTATATATCTATATATATATATATATATATATATATATATATATATATATATATATATATATATATTATATATATATATATATATATATATATATATATATATATATATATATATATATATATATATATATATATATATATATATATATATATATATATATTATACTACATTGCTATCTCCCGCGTTAGCGAGGTAGCGCAAGGAAACAGACGAAAGAATGGCCCAACCCACCCACATGCACATGTATATACATAAACGCCCACACACGCACGTGTACATACCTATACATTTCAACGTATATATATACCTACATGCACAGACATACATATATGCACATGTACATATTCATACATGCTGTTTTCATCTATTCCATCGCCATCCCGCCACACATGAAATGACAATTCCCTCACCCCGCGTGCGCGCAAGGCAGCCCTGGGAAAAGACAACAAAGGCCAAATTCGTTCACACTTAGTCTCTAGCTGTCATGTATGATGCACCGAAACTACAGCTCTCACAGGCCCCACAAAACTTTCCATGGTCTACCCCAGACGCTTCGCATGCCATGGTTCAATCCATTGACAGCACGTCGACCCCGGTGTACTACATGGTTCCAATTCACTCTATTCCTTGCACGCCTTTCACCCTCCTGCATGTTTATGCCTCGATCACTCAAAATCTTTTTCACTCCATCTTTCTACCTCCAATTTGGTCTCCCACTTCTCGTTTCCTCCACCTCTGATACATATATTCTCTTTGATTTTGATTTTGATGAATTTTGAGAAGTTTATGAAAACCAGACTTTACCAACAAGTCCAACAATTTACCGATCGCTTTCAGTTCGCTTATACGAGAAATCGAGGTGTAGAGGATGTAACTCTGTGCTTTATTGATTATGTTCTCGATCATATGAACAGATCTAATATTACCGATATACAACATTTTGTAGATTTTTCTAGTACTTTCAACACCATTCAGCATCATATAATGATGCATAAACTTAATAACATGAATGTCAATTCTAACTAAACTCTCTGGAATAATATTTTCCTCACAAGAAGGCCTCAATATGTTCAATTTCTTACATGAAAAATTGGATATCATGAAACAAATACAAGTGGAGCACAGAGGTGGATGGTGTGGTCAGCCAGTATACTAGTGAGTGTTGGTGTCATGTTGGCCAGGTGGAGCACAGAGGTGGATGGTGTGGTCAGCCAGTATACTAGTGCGTGCTGGTGTCATGTTGGCCAGGTGGAGCACGTAGGTGGATGGTGTGGTCAGCCAGTATACTAGTGAGTGTTGGTGTCATGTTGGCCAGGTGGAGCACAGAGGTG
>NC_092235.1:4295635-4305635 GCF_036320965.1 Panulirus ornatus | reverse complement strand
ACAATACCTATGTGTGAGATGTGATGTGTGAAGGAACGCCATGCCCAAGCAGAGATACGGAACTCTTATCACAGTATCCTCATCCCGGTACAAGCTTACGGTGTGTGGTACTACCTGCCAGGTCTGGTATGTGAGGAACAGAGTACCTCAGTGCCAGTGCAATACTGGTGAGTGTGAGATGAAATGTCTTAGAGTCAGATGTGGTGTGTGGTGAGACAGCGCCCCAGTGTCAGTGTAGGTGTGGTGTTACACCGTCCTAGTGCTATGTGGGTGTCTGGTGACAGTACCCCAGTGTCAGTGTTGATGTGGTGGTAAAGTACCTTAGTGCTAGTGCAGTGACTGTTGACACCGTACCCCAGTGTCAGTGAAGGTGTAGTTGTACAGTACCCTAGTGCCAGGTACAGTGCTGGTGACATATTACCCCAGTGTCAGTGTACGTGTGGTGTTACACCGTCCTAGTGCCTTGTGGGTGTCTGGTAACACATTACCCCAGTGTCGGTGTAGGTGTGGTGGTACAGCGCTCAAGTGCCAACACTACCTTCCTTCACCACCTGCGTACACTACTCACCCTCAGTGCCGACCTACAAGACCTTCCTTCACTACGGTGAGGTGTCTGGTGACATCAGTACCCCAGTGTTAGTGTAGGTGTGGTATGATGGTACAGGACCCTCGTGACAGGTGTGGTGTGTGGTGAGACACTACCACAGATTTAGTGTATATGTGGTGCCACAGGACCCTTGTGCCAGGTGCAGTGTCTAGTGACACAGTACCACAGTGCTAAGCCTGTTGTGTAGTGACACAATCGCCAAGCTTCTCTGCAGGTCTGGTCTGCAGAGACACGTTGCCAGTCTTGATGTTTGAGGACATTATGCTTGGCTTATGGGAAATTCATTATCTTGTACCATCCATGATGAATGTAGAATACAGCAGCCCAGTGCCTGGTCTAGTGTGTGGGAGGCATACTGCCTCACTCCCAGGTTTGGTTTATAGTAACACAGGTGTCACCCTCTTGCTCACATATGATCATCTCTGGTGGGTGTCTGCGACTTATGTAACTTTATGTCCACAACCTTTTGATCATATCTAAACATTATGGCCTCAGTAAACCGTGCAAGAGATTACTTGATTTGTAAAGATTCTCACTATAGAAATATCAATGATTTTTTCAAAAAAGTGTTGATTTACGGTGTGTTTATTGTATTAGTGATATGTTATCAAAGAAATAAATTGCCGTTTAATCAATCTTTTCTTCTATTTTTTTTTTACTTGCCTGATCAGTAGTGTATGTCGTTTCACTTGCATCTCCATATGAAAACAACAGCAGAACACATGTTATTTTCATTGAAAATTAACTATACATGGTGGTAAGTAGAGACGTACAGTACAGTACATGTAGAGCCTCAACATTAAGCCAGGAGAGCTCAGGTTACTGGCTGCAAGCAAATGTGACGAAACTCCTGAAGGAAAGTGACTTTTCCCTAAAATAAGCTCACTGTAGGTAAGTTGTCTGTTTATTGCCATTAGACTATGTAGAAAACCTTAATACTTATGTGTGGTGGTAACGAGTGGCAACAGTTTGCAGTGTTACACTTGCCGCTGCACCTAATACTAATATTGAACTGTGCATTGTTTTACTGTCATTGGTTCATGACATAAAGTATTTTAGATATTGTTAATGTTCGGAGGCTACGTAATTAAATGTCAGAGTCTGAGAAAGCATCTGTAGAAGATATTATGTGATTGCTATTTCTGAATCTTGGTTTGATATAAAATGTTTGGTAATGTTTGGCCTTTGTTAAAGATCATCTTAATCTTGGGATGAATAAAATGTACCCGATGGAAATGTCGATTTCATTTTACATAGATTAAAGATGAGCTTCGTAAGAAAATAACAGTAGGACAAACACCAGAGAAAGGCGACAGATTTTATGATCAGTTTGCAGAAATTTGTGATGAACAAGATACTGTCGTAAAAGACTTAAGTGCAAGGTTGGGGCGAATGTCTCTTTCCACCAGCTTCGGGTGCGGATCCACGTAGATTTGCTTGATATTTCCATAATCCAATTAGTTGAGAAACCTGCTCGTAACGTTGATAATGTTGAAGATTGAGGTAAGTTTGTTACAATTCAATAAATGTTATTTCTTTTATTAGAAGAAAGATTATTGTCTGGATATCCATAGAAAAAACATCTCAGTGATTGTATGGGTGAAGTGTGCACACAGCAAAAAAACTATCGCGCGTTTTTTGTACGAAACAAAATGACGCACCAGACGTGGAATAATGGAACAGTCAACATTTTCCTGTGAGATGGTGGTAGCCCTGATGTCCCTGCCTGTGGGTGTCCTCACCTATGTAATGGCAACGATATATCCTTCCGTATGTAGTACAGTAGATGGGATACGTAAATTGAGCATGTAAATGTAATATTCTGCACAGTAAGGCATATTGCAGTAATCATTATCTCTTGCAAAGTGTCAAATTCGTGGTGTAAAATAATATACTACATGGTAACTACGACACCCTGCTTCATACCGGCGGTGATTTATCTGTCTGCTGGTTTAGATTAATCAGCAACCTCACGTAATATGTAGTATCACCTGTGTGACTGATAACAGTATGTCACAAACCTGGCACCACATCATAGTATTTAGTAAACCAACAACATGAAAAGTAATGACTCTTTTCATGGATCTGCATTAGTTAACTTCCCTTTAACAGTGAAAATCAGATTTCTATATAACATGACCATAGACATGTTGTTGGAGGTTAAGGAAGTAATCTTTGACTGTAAATTTTATTATTTCAATACTTGGTATAACCTCCTCCCGTTGCCAACACTTCATTGAGCCTTCGAGGCATGGATGCCACTAACGTCTGCGTTAAGTTCCTACCAGAAGGGCTTCGTAGATGTTCCCATGCTTGTAAAGCATCATTTACGACTGTAGCACGACATCGATGTTGTCGGTCAGGCAGGCCTTTCTGCATGGCCGCCCATACGTGCTCTATCGGGATGAGATCAGGCGATTTTGCAGGATGTGGCACACTGTTATACGTGGATGGCGAGCATACCACGCCTTTACAACCCTGGATGTGTGAACTGGGCTGTTATCTTGGACGAGGTAAAATGGCTCCGGCTCTGGAAACAGCATAGCCCCCACTAAAGGTAGCAGGACCTCCTCCAGTATCTCAACGTATCTAGGTCCGGTCAAGTGGCCAGGCCCGACATCCACCAACTCACCGACACCAGCACCATGGATGGATCCAACCAAATAGTCCTGCACTGACGCGCGCGCCCACTCCTCCTGCTACCCACCACATGTTGTGTCTCGTATCTGGTTATATAAAATGTATAAAATTACATAAGACACACGTGTGTCTTAATCATATTAGTGCAACTGTTGCTGCAATATAGATTAAGATAATAACTAAGTAAATTAGAAAATATTAACTAAATATATAATAATTATTATATCACATCGTAAATGGAGATTATTGCTACAGTATTTACATATGCCGTATAAAGTGATCATGATCACTGTTAGTCACTTAAAAAATAATGAGTGTGCATAACTCAAATGTAATACTGCAGCACAACAGGACGTTTCAAGCAGCAAACGACTGTGGTGGCCGTGGCACCATGGTTTCAAAGCACTTCCGGAACGGTTGTTCATGTTGGCCTCACCATAAATTGTCATTATAAAATGGAAAATATGTTATATAGCATAACCTCTGTGTGTGTGTGTGTGTGTGTGTGTGTGTGTGTGTGAGAGAGAGAGACAGACAGACAGAGAAAGAGCTAACCTGGTGTTAGGATGCCGCCAAACATGTTTGTTTGCAGGGGGACCATCGCTGCAGAAGGTTTTTTCATCACAAAAGATGACGTTCTCCCAAAACTGATGTGGCTTGTCCGCATACTCCAACGCATACTCCACCCTGCTCTCCATGTTTGCCTCACTTAACACAGGTTTTGTTGCTGGTATGCGACCACGTAGCCCCTCAGAGTGATGTCTGTTTCGGACAGTTTGAGGCGTGCACTGCAGACCAAGAGTATCCCGAATGTTGCTAGCGGGCGTGAAGGGGGCAGCAGCAATGACAGCTGCTATGGCCTAGGGAAAGGATGACATATTGCAAATATAACATGTGATGTGGTTATTTACATAACATCAAGTGGTCCAGTATACCTATATATGCAACATCATTACCTGATCATCTTCCGGGGTTGTGCAACGTGGGCGCCCACGCCGATGCCTGTTGTCTGTGTTGCCCAACTCTGCCTGTCGGCGAATCCATCGTGCTACGGTTGACCGGTGAATACCAAGACGTCTCCCAATTTCAGAGTCGCTGTAGCCCTCATTATGAAGCTGTAGAATAGCTTCACGTGTCGCTTGTGAGGTCTCCATGGTAAAATTAGATATACCACAAAAACAACCTTTCG
Organism: Panulirus ornatus; assembly: GCF_036320965.1. Lineage (NCBI taxonomy): Eukaryota > Metazoa > Arthropoda > Malacostraca > Decapoda > Palinuridae > Panulirus > Panulirus ornatus. The sequence goes on along the minus strand of NC_092235.1, from coordinate 4,301,199 downwards.
ACATTGGCTCGCAGTGAACTATACCCGCGCTGTTTCATTGTTTCAAAAATATATCGCATGTCTCATTACATTTCCTGCATGGACACGAAATGGCGGTGTAAGATAACCTTTATGGACTGCCACGAACCCAGATGTGCTATAGAATAATACAATATCAATAGTAAAACATATTCTTCCCAAATTACACCTATACAATATGAAGCTATTGTGTTTACCTGGCATCACATTGAGGTATGCTGCAGCTACCACATGCGGGGGTTGCCGCATATAGCTGTGTGTGTCTCACAGATATATTACACTCACCAATTCAAAAGTAGGGGTTCGTACTGCCTTGTATGATGTAATTTTATTGTTAATGATACAATGCCGCTCTTGTGGCACGTAACTTACATGGGTCTAGCATAGGACTCTGGAAACCTGTGGCTTCCAGGCACGTATACCAACCCTACCGGCATGTTACATCAGGTAGGTCAGTGATCATTACAGACGTCTTCGACCCCCTCTGCGTGATAGTTTTTTTTTTGTTGTGTGTACGTCCTCCTCACTGCTGAGATGGTCTACACAAGGGAAGGAGGAGAGTCTTCGCTGGTCACAGTTAGGTGGTTCATTCATTTCATCATCATACCAGTGACCCATGTTGACCTGCTTCACATGCTGCACCTTGTCTGGGTAATAGACCATCTTCGCAAGTCGTACTTCGTGTTGCACTTTGTTGCAAAGTTGCTTGTAAAGGTCGTTGGTGTGAGTGTTGAGAGCAGGACTGCATAAGTGGCTAGATGTGGTGGGTGATGATCCAGGGAGCGTCCGTCGGCCGGGGGTCGTGTTACCGTCTTCCGGGAAGAGAAGTGTTGGTAAGTGTGGTTGCAGGTTTCACGTTACTTCTCCCACATGATCTTAACATATTCACTGGTTACCTCAGTCCACTCATGATGAGAGAACCACCAACCTAAATCTCTCCTCGGCGAGTCAGTAAGTGGCGGGTAAGTTTGGTGTCTTCCCTCTCATGTTGAGAGATGGTGGGGCGGGGGAGCACAACACTGATAAATGAACACTGCGTCCGAGAAGGTGGGGGAGAGGCTTGGGTGGTAGTTACTGGTCAGCCGTGTCAGACAGAACCAAGTCAAGAGTGTTTTGACCAAGCTTGGGGAAGTGAACTATCTGAGATACATGTAGGTGTTCTTGGAGATTGGTGGTGTCTATCTCATTAAAATCCCCACATACCACCAACTCACAACAAGGGGTCGTTGTCCTGAGTGTGTCACATGTGTGGGTTAGATATTCTTACGGTACATGCATGGATGGTGAGGAGGCGCCGCGGGTGGTACACTGTGCAGTGTATGATGGAGACAGTTTGACGTGGGTGTTGTAATGTTGACGTAACATGTGCAGACCCTCAGGCAAGTTAACTGTCAGCTGGGCTGGACGTAAGTCTTGGTGACAGTAGAGTGCTGCACCTCCCTCATCCCCCGGACTTTGATGGACGAAGGTGGCAGAAGAGACTGCAGTGGTCACTCAGGCTACAAGTTTGTGTGTGTGTGAAGATGGGAGGTGTTGGCCACCAGGTCACACGTACACACAAAGTCTGAGATGATCAACTCATGTGTAAAGTGTTCCGCTCTTCCCCTGACATCCTCTCGCGGTAAGGTGATCTCGTATGGCTAATCTATATCTGGGTCAGGATAATTAAGACAGAGCAATCTTGTAAAGCATTATCAAGATATATAATGGTTGGCATGGCAAGACTTGAGGCGTGAGCCCGAGGCATTTGCTGAAAACAAGCAGAGAGAGAGAGAGAGAGAGAGAGAGAGAGAGAGAGAGAGAGAGAGAGAGAGAGAGAGAGAGAACCTAGAGGCATCTACAAGATCCTACCATAATGCAGCGCTAGTGTGTAACGCTCACCATAGTGTATCCAACATAAGACATCTCACTTTACGGGTATGTTCCAAGGTGACCATGTGATGTATGAGTGATGTGCTAGTGAATGATATCGTCACACAAGTGATGTGTTGGTGAACGAACGTCACACAAGTGATGTGGTGGTGAACGATCGCGTCACACAAGTGATGTACTGGTGAACGATCGCATCCCACAAATGGTGTGTTGGTGAACAACCACGTCACACAATTGATGTGCAGGTGAACGATCGCGACACACAAGTGATGCGCTGGTGAACGATCACGTCACACAAGTGATGTGTTGGTGAACGACCACGTAACATAAGTGATGTACTGGTGAACGATCGCGTCACACAATTTGTGTACTGGTGAACGAACGCGTCACACAAGTGATGTACTAGTGAACGATCACGTCACACAAATGATGTGGCGGGGAACGATCGCGTCACACAAGTGATGCGCTGGTGAACAATGCACAAGTGACGTGCTGGTGAGCGATCGCGTCATACAAGTGATATGCTGGTGAACGATCGCGTCACACAAGTGATGTACTGGTGAACGATTGCGTCACACAAATGATGTGGTGGGGAACGATCGCGTAACATAAGTGATATGCTGGTGAACGATCGCGTCACATAGGTGGTGTGCTGGTGAACGATCGCGTCACACAAGTGATATGCTGGTGAACGATTGCATCATACAAGTGGTGTGTTGGTGAACGATCACGTCACACAAGTGGTGTGCTGGTGAACGATCGCGTCACACAAGTGGTGTACTGGTGAACGATAGCGTCACACAAGTGATGTACTGGTGAACGATCGCGTCACACAAGTGATATACTGGTGAACGATTGCGTCACAAAAATGGTGTGCTGGTGAACGATCGCGTCATACAAGTGATGTACTGGTGAATGATCGTGTCACACAAGTGATGTACTGGTGAACGATCGCGTCACATAGGTGGTGTGCTGGTGAACGATCGCGTCACACAAGTGATATGCTGGTGAATGATCGAGTCATACAAGTGATGTACTGGTGAATGATCGTGTCACACAAGTGATGTACTGGTGAACGATCGCGTAACACATAAGTGATATGCTGGTGAACGATCGGGTCACACAAGTGGTGTGCTGGTGAATGATCGCGTCACATAGGTGGTATGCTGGTGAACGATCGCGTCACACAAGTGATATGCTGGTGAACGATTGCATCATACAAGTGGTGTGTTGGTGAACGATCACGTCACACAACTGGTGTGCTGGTGAACGATCGCATCACACAAGTGGTGTACTGGTGAACGATAGCGTCACACAAGTGATGTACTGGTGAACGATAGCGTCACACAAGTGATGAGCTGGTGAAGGATCGCGTCAAACAAGTGGTGTGCTGGTGAATAATTGCGTCACACAAGTGGTGTGCTAGTGAAAATTCGCATTACACAAGTGATGTGCTGGTGAACGATCGCGTCACAGAAGTGTTGTGCTTGTGAACGATCGCGTCACACAAGTGATTTGCTGGTGAATGATCGCGTCATACAAATGATGTGCTGGTGAACGATCGCGTCACACAAGGGATTTGCTAGTGAACGATTGCGTCACACAAGTGATATTCTGGTGAATGATGCGTCACACAAGTGATGTACTGGTGAGCGATCCGTCACACAAGTGGTGTACTGGTGAAGAATCACGTTACACAAGTAATGCGCTGGTGAATGACTGCGTCACATAAGTGGTGTGCTGGTGAACGATTGGTGAACGATCGCGTCACACAAGTGATGTGCTGGTGAAAGATCGCTTCACACAAGTGGCGTGCTGGTGAACGATTGCGTCTCACAAGTGATGTGCTGGTGAACGACTGCGTCACACAAATGATGTGCTGGTGAACGATCGCGTCACACAAGTGATTTGCTGGTGAACGATTGCGTCACACAAGTGATGTTCTGGTGAATGATGCGTCACACAAGTGATGTACTGGTGAGCGATCCGTCACACAAGTGATGTGCTGGTGAACGATCGCGTCAAACAAGTGATATTCTGGTGAATGATCGCGTCACACAAGTGATATGCTGGTGAACAATTGCGTCACACAAGTGGTGCGCTGGTGAAAGATCGCGTCACACAATTGATACGCTCATGAACGATCGCGTCACACAAGTGGTGTGCTGGTGAACGATCGCGTCACACAAGTGATGTGCTGGTGAACGATCGTGTCACACAAGTGGTGTGCTGGTGAACGATCGCGTCACACAAGTGATGTGCTGGTGAACGATCGTGTCACACAAGTGGTGTGCTGGTGAACGATCGTGTCACACAAGTGATGTGCTGGTGAACGATCGCGTCACACAAGTGGTGTGCTGGTGAACGATCGTGTCACACAAGTGGTGTGCTGGTGAACGATCGCGTCACACAAGTGATGTGCTGGTGAACGATCGCGTCACACAAGTGATGTGCTGGTGAACGATCGCGTCACACAAGTGATGTGCTGGTGAACGATCACGTCACACAAGTGATGTGCTGGTGAACGATCGTGTCACACAAGTGATGTGCTGGTTAACGATCGTGTCACACAAGTGGTGTGCTGGTGAACGATCGCGTCACACAAGTGATGTGCTGGTGAACGATCGTGTCACACAAGTGGTGTGCTGGTGAACGATCGCGTCACACAAGGGTAGATAAAAGAAAGAATTTTAAGTCAGTTGATATACAACAACTGACTCAGTAACCTATTTACCAAATGGCTGATGATGCGATTATTACACGAAAGTGCACTTGGGAACTTATCGTGTTTCATTTTCCCCGTAAAAATGAATTATTTATATGATCTCCTGAATAATGGGCAATGATCTATAGAGTAAGGGAAGGTGGATAATGGAAATAATAGTGATACCCTTCATAGCGTGCTTATGCCTCTTGCGATTTATTCTCAGATTTCTTCATAATATAATCAAGGAAACCCAGTCATGATTAAATCATTGTTTCCATCATAGACTACTATACAACAGTAGAATGTGTCTTAAGTATGAGACTTTTATAGAACTAAATGTTCTGAAGGGAAACATACGAGTGGACTGGCGCATAATGACTTATGAATCATCCCGAGTTCGCTTCTAGTATCCCCGACCCATGCCATCCTCATCACAGCTGGTCGTTCCTTCGTCCCCGCCTCCTCCTCCTCCTCCTCCTCCTCCTCCGTCGCCGCCGCCGCCTTTTCTTCTTAGTGGCAGTCTCTCCGGGTTGTTCTGGTCCTCCTTGGTCGGTACTAGTCTGGATCTGATACACGCTGCCGTCCTCCGATCTAACGTACAAGGTGTTGGTATCGAAGTCGATGACTCCGTTGTACTGGACCAAGAAGGACTTGCCGATGGTGATGTCAACACTGTCGTCTCCCGTGTAGACTTTCTCGAGGAGGGAGTGGCGGCCGTCCAGGAGAATCTTAAGGGCGCTTATACCGTTGGCCCAGCGTCTTCCGTGGGGCACCAAGGAGCGAGCAAGTTTCTCGGAGATGTAGGAATCGTCGGCGCCAGTATCCACATAGACGACAAGAGGAGGATCCGTCAGGTCTGGGGTCAGGTGGCCGTGCAGTGTGAGCACGTTGGCCAGCTTCTGGTCTGGGTCGGTTTCGGGTGGCTGCTGGTCCATCACGCTCTCGTCCTTGAAGAAGAACTCTGAGT
>NC_092235.1:4286761-4295535 GCF_036320965.1 Panulirus ornatus | reverse complement strand
CACCTGTCACATATGTAACACAACTTATGAACACCTTACCTACAGTAAGGTAACAACACACCTGTCATATATGTAACACAACTTATGAACACCTTACCTACAGTAAGGTAACAACACACCTGTCATATATGTAACACAACTTATGAACACCTTACCTACAGTAAGGTAACAACACACCTGTCATATATGTAACACAACTTATGAACACCTTACCTACAGTAAGGTAACAACACACCTGTCATATATGTAACACAACTTATGAACACCTTACCTACAGTAAGGTAACAACACACCTGTCATATATGTAACACAACTTATGAACACCTTACCTGCCCTTCCTGCCAGTCCAGATTGGTCTTCATTTTGATATTAATTGATATTAACAGCCAAACGTTATTGAGCTTGAATTCGTATCATACGTCAGAGCATATACACTTCACAAGATGGCTAATTTGTATTTCATTATCTTTCTATTATTCACCTCTACTGAATTATCATAGGACAGTCGTGCTATATGTGGACTTTACTTATATGAATTCGAGCAACAAGAGTGTGGCCAGGATATGTTACTTTCTCTTTAACCCAAACCTCCATTATCACAGTAGCCACAAGAGGCAGCAGCAGGTCCAGTCATGGTGGGTGAGCTGACCTGGCTGGGTGAATCCTGCCATCACCTGCCCACCCAGGGAAGGAGCAGCAGCAGGAAATCTGGTTATCAAAAGGAATACAAAGGAAGTCAAACAGCAACAGACCAATGGGTCATTTTGAAGGTGTTTGTGATAGTGGCAGATATCAGAATCTTAGATTAGACTGGTGAAAGTAGAAAGGTAAATAGATAATTCAAAGAGGAAAGCCTGCACTCTGTCTAAGTGACTAAGGAGACGCAAATGCTGTCACAAGTGGAGGTGAAGCAAAATATTATCATGTTTATTCTTAAACGTATTTACGTTGCTATTTTCGGCCAATATAATCGGTTCTTACACACCATTAGATTAGGAATGGCGTAATGATGATAGACAGATAAATAGATAGAAGAGATTACATTACATACATATTACCATGGAATATATACCATATATTTTCCAAGAGGATATAAATATGTACAGTTCATTAGTCATTCCATACTGATGATAAATGTGTCATAACTTCTCTAGAGGCGAGGCTAGCTGGCTGGATGGCTGCACATTGGTTTTGAAAGTAACGTTTACTTCCCAGCTGGTGAAAACTGATTCATTTATGTAAAGAATAATGAATTATAAGTCATCCTATATACTGATGCACGGTTTAAACGAGAAAAGAATAATTACGTGTTTTATATAAACAATTTATGTAGCTATGGTGGTAATTCACCTCCAGCTTTCGATATATACTCTCAAAATATTGTAAAGACCTTAATTTGATAATGTATTTATCAACTTCCTCATAATACTGAAAACTTAGAGACACGTGTTGATAATTTCATTATAAACAGGTTTTCAAAATAGTTTGGTGAAGTATGAAAATCCTTTTGTGTTGTCTTTACTAAAAACTGATTATGATCTGCACAATTCCTCGTGAGATTTACGTCTTTAATACAATAAGTTCTTATAAGAAGTTGTACAGATTAAAACATATGTGAAGTGACACCAGCTTCAGTAGACGATCTCTACAGGTCATCAGTTTCATGAAACAGTTAAGGTCAAGCAGTTACAAGAGCTTTCTCGATGATCATCTTGCACCACCACACTCACAAGACCCTCCAACAAACTCCTCCAAAATTCTTCAAGTCCTGCTGGGCCAGCAGAACCCGTCCTGACACTCAGTAATCAAGAAAGATATTCATAGCTTTATGTCCAGCCGTCATCACGTTTTCTATATTCAATGTTTATATTAAGTAATTAAGTTCAATGACCTTTAACTGCTCACTGATGTTATATCATCCAAGATGATCACTTCTATAACTCCAGGACCACTTTCATGGGGCTCCTGTAACTCTAAGGCTGCGCTACAATCAGTAGCAGGTAAATGTTGGATTCTTTTGGAGTGAGAAGTTCCATGACAAGATGTTTCTGGCCATTAACGATAATATTACCACGTCGAAGGTGACTTTACACCTGTGGTGGAACCTCATGCAGGCGGAGTCCGGTAACACTCCAACATATATACATTCTGTTATACATTTGATGTATGACGTATGATATGGATGAAGGTGTCATGACCTTAGCTCTTCATAACCTTCTAAATGTAACAACATACATATATTCCTGTTACCAAGTAGCAAATACTGTTATAGTATGTTGTAGTGTATGGTACAGCTTCTGGTTTAATGACCTTTACCTGTTAATAACCAGTAAATCCCACGATACACATACATGTTGACCTGTTACAGAGCGGCAGACCGACAAGACCCCGTGCTAGGCAGGGACAAATTGTCATAATAAATGTTATAATGATTTATATTTTGATGGAATTGTTTATAAAGATGAGTTACCATAATTATGACGAAATATATCCACATTCACACTCACCAACCCTACCCAGACAACACGAGTCGTATTGATCATTTCTAAATTGATTGGACACATCCGGGAAGATACGTTTTACCGTGTGTACTTTACTTTAAAGTTACGTTCATAGGAAATAGAGTGAAACTAACTGTCTGTATTACCAACAAAAATCACTATGAGGTATAAACTTCTGTCTACTAATGACGTCACGCTGATAGTGATGAACACAAACTGGTGGGCAAACGTTTGACCTCAGATGATGAGGTGAAATACTTTTTCCTTAACAAGATTGAGGAATCATTTCCAGAATCATTTACCAATTAGATTGTGGTTGAAAGCATTACTATAGATATGTATGAGAATACAATTGATGAATATCTCGCTTCAGGTCCAAGAATAACAACATTTGCACACCTCCATTGTCACACTGACAATATATAGGTTTTTCTCTTTGACTTTTGTGTGTGCCTTCTAACTCAACCCCCCCATCCCCCCAACACCACCCCCACCCACCCACCCACCACCACCACCACCAGCAGACCCATGCAGACCCCCATGTCACTTACGTCACTACAGTTTCCAGGCACCACGTGGCATTTTAGTGGCTGTTAATTACCACTCCTCTGACCCAGGCAGCTTTCTTACCTTCCTGTCTCACCCAGACGTTGTCTGCTGGCTCTCACTCCACAAACATACAACCTCTCCTTCCCAGACATAACACATCACAACACCTTACTCCCACCACTTTGATCTTTTTCTTCGTGACAATATATTTCTCTGCGGAGAGCGTTACGCGCTTGCCCTGCCCTTTGGCAAAATCTCGTTAGATTAACCCATAACCATGAACTCCTGTCTCTCTCTCTCTCTCTCTCTCTCTCTCTCTCTCTCTCTCTCTCTCTCTCTCTCTCTCTCTCTCTCTCTCTCTCTCCCCAGCCAGCCATTATGAATGTAGATTGCGTGACTGAGTGAGAGCGATGAAGTTCTTGCCATATGACGGCGAGCCACTCTGCACCCCACCCATCCACCCACCCAGCACATAGCAACTTGTCTCTTGGCTGAGAGAGAGAGAGAGAGAGAGAGAGAGAGAGAGAGAGAGAGAGAGAGAGAGAGAGAGAGAGAGAGAGAGAGAGAGAGAGAGAGAGCCTACCTACGAGTATTTACGGTCACAAAAAAATACTTAAAACAAAGGACCCGCCGGGAATCGAACCCGGACCAACTGTTTATGAGGCAGATGTGCTAACCACGACACCACGGAGCCACTTGTCAGTGGCGGAAAAATCTCTTATATATTAACAAACGTGACTGAGGACTTAAAGAATCTGGTACAAATATAATGGTTATTATGATAAATGAATTGTTTATGATAAATATGTATTGTGTTGCATTATAATGATTGTTCATAACCAAGATCTTTAAACCTGAATCCTTAAGATTATATAAGAAATAATAAACACGTGTTAAGAACATAAACATTTATGATTATAAAGAATAGAATGCATTATCATGCGGGTATCTAACTGAAAATGCAGTACAAGGAGCTAGTTTAAGGCAGGAGTATTTCATCTTTTAACAAAATTTTTACCTCTACGTCCTTTATCTTTTATCATAATTTCTTATGTTTACTATCAAGAAATGCCTTTTACCTAACATAAGAATTCTGTATAGGTATTTGATTACTGTTCTCTAAGGACGCATTGAATAACTCTTCGTTAGTGAAGCTCATTTCGTGTAATAGATCGTGTATTACAAAGCTGTGTCTATCCACACAAGTGTTATACATCCCGGGTAACGATATATTCCAGAGATAACGTACATATAACATATGTAAGTCTTCTATAGATATTCATAAAAAAATTTCCTGAGGGACAATACCTAAGACTTTCGTATTAAAGTTGATCAGTTGTAAGTGATCAAGCATTACAAAGGTGTGTCCATTGCCACAGGTGCTACTGATCCTGGGTAAAGGTATTTCACCATCTTTGTATCTTTAACCTTTCTAGTTATAGATGTTTCATCCCTGATTCCATCCTCACAATGGATGTATGTGGTTTGTGTTGTCTTAACATATCATTAGTCAGTTGAAGTGGAGAACATGCTTCTGAGCCTAGCCACTCTACTCTGTCTTCCACATGCTATTCAAGAGGTGTTACCGGATTCCGCCTTTAAGTGTTTACACTGGGGGTAACAAGTCACCTCTGGACGACTTCTTCTTTTTACGTTTGATGATTTGAAAAATTTATGAATCACATTTGGTTATATGATGTCAATAAGATTGTTGGAAATTGTATATAATAATCTTTATCTGTCATTTGATGAACTTTAATTCATCAAAGATAAAGTTTATGAATAATGATTGTTTATCTCTCGTTGTTACTGATGTAAGTTTTTTTTATCTAACGAAATACTTTCATTTGACTCATAAAGAATATCCTTAAGGAAAATGTAAATAATCTTTCATTAGTTCTCATCACACAAAATAAAAGTCTGTTTTTTCAAAGTTTTCTCAGCGGATGATGCTAACATTTTGAAGAGTAGAAACTCATAACTTAGATTCCTTGAACCTTGTGTTAATAATAATTACATTACTTTTCTCTAAACAATACTTTTTTCAGTGTGTAAAACCAGGATAGAAAGCCTGCAAAAAAAATAATGATGCAATTATCTTTATGTTATTGAAGATATTACTAATTTCTGCACGTAAAACATTTATCTGCAAAATAGAAATCTTTATGTTAGATATGTTAATCTTAACGATATCACGTTACATATATTTCTGTACCTTGTGCTCCAGAAAAGTTATGAAGTTTTATCTATTATCGTATCAAATGTTTAGCTTGCATACGATATCCCATGTATTTTCACTACAAGTCCACAAGCAAAATATATTTTTGCCATATGTATTTAACGGTAATCAGTGATAGGTTGTTAGAATAAGTAAATGTGTAATACATTACTAGGGTAGTAAATCCTTCGTCCATCACAATATACCGTAAGAGTGTCTAAGGCTCACCCTAGCTGGGGTTTACATTGTTGAACAACGTAATGCTTTTTGGTCGGTTTAGGTTTCTTAATTGTTGACTACAGGGACGAGTTTATAAGGAAGTGAGGAATTTGGGAAGGGTTTATTGATGGGTGCCGGGAGTGTGGTGGTGATGATGAAGGATCAGAGAAAATATATTATGTCGGAGGTCAATAGATCCTGGTGCTCGACCCAGAACCTTGACTAATCGTCTATAAGAAAGTGGTTGTTTATGTTTGGCCAAGTCCCAGCTTGGCAGGGGCTCTTATCTTATGACACACTGCTATTTGGGTTTATTTGTCATGAAGATATTTTTTATGGGTTGAATTGATAAGATTGTTAATGAGGAGTTAGAAATTTATTTACTCACGCTGTTGATAGAACATATATCGACCATGTAGATTTTCATGTGAATTTTGTACGTTTTATAATTATTTTAGTGTAAACCAGTTTTCTTAATTTGTAATCATGTCTGATAGTAAATCCTGTGAATAGATAAATAATTTTTTCAGGTAAATTATCTCTTCATGTTTATCTGTTTTTCCAATAGTGGCTTGTGTCAGTGTGTCTGTCCCTCAGTATAGCAAGTCAAGCATTACTCCACCGTACAACAACTACAACATGGCTTGTGTCAGTGTGTCTGTCCGTCAGTATAGCAAGTCAAGCATTACTCCACCGTACAACAACTACAACATGGCTTGTGTCAGTGTGTCTGTCCGTCAGTATAGCAAGTCAAGCATTACTCCACCGTACAACAACTACAAGGTCACAAATGAGGGGACAAATAACATATAGGTTGGGTCACGGAAAATGCCTAATGAGCTGAGGAAAAGGAAGGACATTACATACACTGGCTTTATCAGTGAATCATTTTGTGATGGTTGTGAAATATTGGTCATGTGTAGAAGATGGTCCTTGTACATGAATCATGCTATATATTAGTTTCACAATATGTTATAATGGTGTCTTTATCTGGTGAACCCATATGTGATATGATAAATGTGATCTGTCTTGTTCTATAATTCTCTTCAGAAAAATCTTTGAAACTTATATCCGATTCTTCGCACACACAGTCAAATTGTGTTTACGAGTTTGATAGATTTTCCTGATATTTGATATCTATAAGAGACATTGGTGACTAAAAACAATTTCACGATGGCAAAATCAGCCAACATTATCAACTGGTGCGATGACGCAAGACGACTGCAGAAAGATTAACAACGTATCGTTGTACAGTGTACAATGGCCAGTGATATTCACTGTAGGTATACGCAAAATGATGTACCTTGTGCACATAGCAGGCAAATTAGAGGATCACCATAAGATTTAGAAATAGAACTATCAAGGAAGGAGAAAGACGTAGGTGAGATTATTAGTCGAGATGTAAAGCGAATACATAAACATCATGAGCAATGTGTACTGCTCCTCCTCCTCTGGCTTTTGATTCTTACTGTCACATTTTAATATATGTAAATAATGGAAGGGCAAGTCACAGCCAAGACAAATTCAGTTACTCGTGCATTACTTGCCTTGCCGATGGTGACTTGTCACTCCAGGTGTAACTACTTACAGTTGGAGTCCGGTAACACCATTTCACTGGTATCATTTGACAAACACAGTAAAGTGGCTGAGCTCAAAAGCGTGTTCTGCACTCCAACTGACTAATTATGTGATAAGGATAAGGAGGATAAAACATAAATTTTGATTGTAAGGATGGAATCAGGGATGAAACATTCATAACTATGATGTTTAAAGATACAAAGATGGTGAAATACCTTTACCCGGGATCAGTAGCACCTGTGGCAATGGACACAGCTTTGTAATGCTTGATCACTTACAACTGATCAACTTTAATACGAAAGTTTTAAGTATGGCCCAGCAGGGGAACTTTGTATAGATATTTACAGATAACATATCTGTGTTGAACAGACGTCATATCTAGAATATATCTTTACCTGGGACGTGTAACACTTGTGTGGATGGACACAACTTTGTAATGTTTGATCCATTACACGAAATGAACCATTAAAAACTTATACAACGCGTTGTTGAAGATCATTCAGGAAATATCTATACCAAATGAATATTAGGTACGTTGCATTTGTTTGAAGTAAACCTGAAAAATGATGCTGAGAGAAAAGGGACGTAATAGTAAATAATTTGTTAAAAGTCTACAAACTTTGGTCTTAAAGTAGTCGTCTTGTGTTGGGTCATCTTTTAGACACCAAGAGGAGAACATAGTCTGTGTTTTGTAATCATAAATATTGTTACGACACGTGGGTGCCCACATGTTCGTATATTAATAAGTATGTGTGTATCTCTGTGTATAGTGTAAGAGCTATTCCATGTTAGGGCGAGGGCCAAGGCCTTTGCTCCATTATTGGGTCGGATTTCACTCCCATAGCCAAACCCATTAATTTCTGAGGCCTTCTTCATACCTTCGAGAAGGAAACCAGATGGCCACGCCGGGCCATCAATCCAGCCCCACTCGACGCTCGGGCCTCCTGACCCAGGGCACTAGGTCAAATTGGGGGTCAACCTACGGCCTCCCATACAGTGTCGTCGCTGTCAGGACTTGAAGGTGGGACATCCAGGCAGATGTGGGACGAACCTAACCTCCTCTCAGCCAGTCAGCTGGTTCACGGATGACACCTCCTACAATCACCGACGTACCAGTGGCCCTCCAGCCAAGTAGGAGTGGCACTTGGAGCCACCCTCCTCCAATCCTCGGTGGGCCGTAGGCCCATGACCAATCAAAGGTGGCACCATAGGGTAACAAGGTGGGTCGAGGCGTGGCTAGCTGTTCTTACCTTGCTGGTCCTTCAGTTAAAAGGCTCAGACGATCGTCTGGGACTCGATTCCTTCAGCAGACTCGAGCCCGCCAGCAAAGGTAATGTGAGCTTTCCCTGTCTCGAACCCCGTAGCCACCGCTGCCCCAGTTTGTAAGATGTTACTACTGTGTCACGATAGGTAGCCAAGTGTATCGATGTTGTTTACTGTGTCACGTCAGGTTTATCTAAGTGTAATGTTATCGAACAAATCGTTATAGAGGAAAGAGACCTCCTGGCTTGAAATCTTACCTGGAATGTTAACTAGTGTTAAATGTTAAATGCCTGATTTATGTGTTTATCATTGTACACCTGCATTCTTTCATTATAAGTAGATTTAATGTAGTGCTGGTCTTTTAATTCAATCCCATAACTTTCTGATCGTGTTATCCCGTTGTGAAACGTAACGAAGCTAGTGTCCTTGCGAAGACGAGGACCAAT
>NC_092235.1:4251761-4281761 GCF_036320965.1 Panulirus ornatus | reverse complement strand
AGATCAATGTCGAAGAAGTGAACAAAAGAATTCTAGTTTGGACTGAAATACTTAGCCCCGTTTTTGCACATTTTCTCAACATTTATCCACCATTCATTCCCCTTAAGGATCTATGAACTATCTTCAGAGTTGTATTACAAATATATGAAAAATGTCACCAACTCACTGTTTTGTTCATATTTCTTGCTATATTACATCTGTCAGTTTCTAAATGCAATCATCGGATGATTATGGCTGTGTCTACACACTCCCGCCATCTGGCCAACCTTGTACACACAGCAAAAAAACTATCGCGCGTTTTTTGTACGAAACAAAATGACGCACCAGACGTGGATTAATGGAACAGTCAACATTTTCCTGTGAGATGGTGGTAGCCCTGATGTCCCTGCCTGTGGGTGTCCTCACCTATGTAATGGCAACGATATATCCTTCCGTATGTAGTACAGTAGATGGGATACGTAAATTGAGCATGTAAATGTAATATTCTGCACAGTAAGGCATATTGCAGTAATCATCATCTCTTGCAAAGTGTCAAATTCGTGGTGTAAAATAATATACTACATGGTAACTACGACACCCTGCTTCATACCGGAGGTGATTTATCTGTCTGCTGGTTTAGATTAATCAGCAACCTCACGTAATATGTAGTATCACCTGTGTGACTGATAACAGTATGTCACAAACCTGGCACCACATCATAGTATTTAGTAAACCAACATGAAAAGTAATGACTCTTTTCATGGATCTGCATTAGTTAACTTCCCTTTAACAGTGAAAATCAGATTTCTATATAACATGACCATAGACATGTTGTTGGAGGTTAAGGAAGTAATCTTTGACTGTAAATTTTATTATTTCAATACTTGGTATAACCTCGTCCCGTTGCCAACACTTCATTGAGCCTTCGAGGCATGGATGCCACTAACGTCTGCGTTAAGTTCCTACCAGAAGGGCTTCGTAGATGTTCCCATGCTTGTAAAGCATCATTTACGACTGTAGCACGACATCGATGTTGTCGGTCAGGCAGGCCTTTCTGCATGGCCGCCCATACGTGCTCTATCGGGATGAGATCAGGCGATTTTGCAGGATGTGGCACACTGTTATACGTGGATGGCGAGCATACCACGCCTTTACAACCCTGGATGTGTGAACTGGGCTGTTATCTTGGACGAGGTAAAATGGCTCCGGCTCTGGAAACAGCATAGCCCCCACTGAAGGTAGCAGGACCTCCTCCAGTATCTCAACGTATCTAGGTCCGGTCAAGTGGCCAGGCCCGACATCCACCAACTCACCGACACCAGCACCATGGATGGATCCAACCAAATAGTCCTGCACTGACGCGCGCGCCCACTCCTCCTGCTACCCACCACATGTTGTGTCTCGTATCTGGTTATATAAAATGTATAAAATTACATAAGACACACGTGTGTCTTAATCATATTAGTGCAACTGTTGCTGCAATATAGATTAAGATAATAACTAAGTAAATTAAAAATATTAACTAAATATATAATAATTTATTATATCACATCGTAAATGGAGATTATTGCTACAGTATTTACATATGCCGTATAAAGTGATCATGATCACTGTTAGTCACTTAAAAAATAATGAGTGTGCATAACTCAAATGTAATACTGCAGCACAACAGGACGTTTCAAGCAGCAAACGACTGTGGTGGCCGTGGCACCATGGTTTCAAAGCACTTCCGGAACGGTTGTTCATGTTGGCCTCACCATAAATTGTCATTATAAAATGGAAAATATGTTATATAGCATAACCTCTGTGTGTGTGTGTGTGTGTGTGTGTGTGTGTGTGTGTGAGAGAGAGAGAGACAGACAGACAGAGAAAGAGCTAACCTGGTGTTAGGATGCCGCCAAACATGTTTGTTTGCAGGGGGACCATCGCTGCAGAAGGTTTTTTCATCACAAAAGATGACGTTCTCCCAAAACTGATGTGGCTTGTCCGCATACTCCAACGCATACTCCACCCTGCTCTCCATGTTTGCCTCACTTAACACAGGTTTTGTTGCTGGTATGCGACCACGTAGCCCCTCAGAGTGATGTCTGTTTCGGACAGTTTGAGGCGTGCACTGCAGACCAAGAGTATCCCGAATGTTGCTAGCGGGCGTGAAGGGGGCAGCAGCAATGACAGCTGCTATGGCCTAGGGAAAGGATGACATATTGCAAATATAACATGTGATGTGGTTATTTACATAACATCAAGTGGTCCAGTATACCTATATATGCAACATCATTACCTGATCATCTTCCGGGGTTGTGCAACGTGGGCGCCCACGCCGATGCCTGTTGTCTGTGTTGCCCAACTCTGCCTGTCGGCGAATCCATCGTGCTACGGTTGACCGGTGAATACCAAGACGTCTCCCAATTTCAGAGTCGCTGTAGCCCTCATTATGAAGCTGTAGAATAGCTTCACGTGTCGCTTGTGAGGTCTCCATGGTAAAATTAGATATACCACAAAAACAACCTTTCGACATTGGCTCGCAGTGAACTATACCCGCGCTGTTTCATTGTTTCAAAAATATATCGCATGTCTCATTACATTTCCTGCATGGACACGAAATGGCGGTGTAAGATAACCTTTATGGACTGCCACGAACCCAGATGTGCTATAGAATAATACAATATCAATAGTAAAACATATTCTTCCCAAATTACACCTATACAATATGAAGCTATTGTGTTTACCTGGCATCACATTGAGGTATGCTGCAGCTACCACATGCGGGGGTTGCCGCATATAGCTGTGTGTGTCTCACAGATATATTACACTCACCAATTCAAAAGTAGGGGTTCGTACTGCCTTGTATGATGTAATTTTATTGTTAATGATACAATGCCGCTCTTGTGGCACGTAACTTACATGGGTCTAGCATAGGACTCTGGAAACCTGTGGCTTCCAGGCACGTATACCAACCCTACCGGCATGGTACATCAGGTAGGTCAGTGATCATTACAGACGTCTTCGACCCCCTCTGCGCGATAGTTTTTTTTGTTGTGTGTACGTCCTCCTCACTGCTGAGATGGTCTACACAAGGGAAGGAGGAGAGTCTTCGCTGGTCACAGTCAGGTGGTTCATTTATTTCATCATCATACCAGTGACCAATGTTGACCTGCTTCACATGCTGCACCTTGTCTGGGTAATAGACCATCTTCGCAAGTCGTACTTCGTGTTGCACTTTGTTACAAAGTTGCTTGTAAAGGTCGTTGGTGTGAGTGTTGAGAGCAGGACTGCATAAGTGGCTAGATGTGGTGGGTGATGATCCAGGGAGCGTCCGTCGGCCGGGGGTCGTGTTACCGTCTTCCGGGAAGAGAAGTGTTGGTAAGTGTGGTTGCAGGTTTCACGTTACTTCTCCCACATGATCTTAACATATTCACTGGTTACCTCAGTCCACTCATGATGAGAGAACCACCAACCTAAATCTCTCCTCGGCGAGTCAGTAAGTGGCGGGTAAGTTTGGTGTCTTCCCTCTCATGTTGAGAGATGGTGGGGCGGGGGAGCACAACACTGATAAATGAACACTGCGTCCGAGAAGGTGGGGGAGAGGCTTGGGTGGTAGTTACTGGTCAGCCGTGTCAGACAGAACCAAGTCAAGAGTGTTTTGACCAAGCTTGGGGAAGTGAACTATCTGAGATACATGTAGGTGTTCTTGGAGATTGGTGGTGTCTATCTCATTAAAATCCCCACATACCACCAACTCACAACAAGGGGTCGTTGTCCTGAGTGTGTCACATGTGTGGGTTAGATATTCTTACGGTACATGCATGGATGGTGAGGAGGCGCCGCGGGTGGTACACTGTGCAGTGTATGATGGAGACAGTTTGACGTGGGTGTTGTAATGTTGACGTAACATGTGCAGACCCTCAGGCAAGTTAACTGTCAGCTGGGCTGGACGTAAGTCTTGGTGACAGTAGAGTGCTACACCTCCCTCATCCCCCGGACTTTGATGGACGAAGGTGGCAGAAGAGACTGCAGTGGTCACTCAGGCTACAAGTTTGTGTGTGTGTGAAGATGGGAGGTGTTGGCCACCAGGTCACACGTACACACAAAGTCTGAGATGATCAACTCATGTGTAAAGTGTTCCGCTCTTCCCCTGACATCCTCTCGCGGTAAGGTGATCTCGTATGGCTAATCTATATCTGGGTCAGGATAATTAAGACAGAGCAATCTTGTAAAGCATTATCAAGATATATAATGGTTGGCATAGCAAGACTTGAGGCGTGAGCCCGAGGCATTTGCTGAAAACAAGCAGAGAGAGAGAGAGAGAGAGAGAGAGAGAGAGAGAGAGAGAGAGAGAGAGAGAGAGAGAGAGAGAACCTAGAGGCATCTACAAGATCCTACCATAATGCAGCGCTAGTGTGTAACGCTCACCATAGTGTATCCAACATAAGACATCTCACTTTACGGGTATGTTCCAAGGTGACCATGTGATGTATGAGTGATGTGCTAGTGAATGATATCGTCACACAAGTGATGTGTTGGTGAACGAACGTCACACAAGTGATGTGGTGGTGAACGATCGCGTCACACAAGTGATGTACTGGTGAACGATCGCATCCCACAAATGGTGTGTTGGTGAACAACCACGTCACACAATTGATGTGCAGGTGAACGATCGCGACACACAAGTGATGCGCTGGTGAACGATCACGTCACACAAGTGATGTGTTGGTGAACGATCACGTAACATAAGTGATGTACTGGTGAACGATCGCGTCACACAAGTTGTGTACTGGTGAACGAACGCGTCACACAAGTGATGTACTAGTGAACGATCACGTCACACAAATGATGTGGTGGGGAACGATCGCGTCACACAAGTGATGCGCTGGTGAACAATGCACAAGTGATGTGCTGGTGAGCGATCGCGTCATACAAGTGATATACTGGTGAACGATTGCGTCATACAAATGATGTGGTGGGGAACGATCGCGTAACATAAGTGATATGCTGGTGAACGATGGCGTCATACAAGTGATGTACTGGTGAATGATCGTGTCACATAGGTGGTGTGCTGGTGAACGATCGCGTAACACATAAGTGATATGCTGGTGAACGATCGGGTCACACAAGTGATATGCTGGTGAATGATCGCGTCATACAAGTGATGTACTGGTGAACGATCGTGTCACACAAGTGGTGAGCTGGTGAACGATCGCGTCACATAGGTGGTGTGCTGGTGAACGATCGCGTCACACAAGTGATGTACTGGTGAACGATCGTGTCATACAAGTGGTGTGCTGGTGAACGATCGCGTAACACAAGTGATGTGCTGGTGAATGATCGCGTCACACAAGTGATGTACTGGTGAACGATCGTGTCACACAAGTGATGTGCTGGTGAACGATCGCGTAACACATAAGTGATATGCTGGTGAACGATCGCGTCAACAAGTGATATGCTGTGGTGAACGATCGCGTCACATAAAGTGGATGTCTGTGTGAACGATCGCGTCACACAAGTGTGTGCTGGTGAACGATCGCGTCACACAAGTGATGTGCTGGTGAACGATCGCGTCACACAAGTGTGTGCTGGTGAACGATCGCGTCACACAAGTGGTGTGCTGGTGAACGATCGCAGTCACACAAGTGTGTGCTGGTGAACGATCGCTCACACAAGTGATGTCTGGTGAACGATCAGCGTCACAAAGTGTGTGCTTGGTGAACGATCGCGTCACACAAGTGATGTGCTGGTGAATGATGCGTCACACAAGTGATGTGCTGGTGAAGATTCGCGTAACAAGTGATGTGCTGGTGAACGATGCGTCACACAAGTGTGTGCTGTGAACGGACTGGTCACTAAGAGGTAGTGCTGGTGAACGATTGGTGAACGATCGCGTCACACAAGTGATGTGCTGGTGAATGACTGCGTCACATAAGTGGTGTGCTGGTGAACGATTGGTGAACGATCGCGTCACACAAGTGATGTGCTGGTGAACGACTGCGTCACACAAATGATGTGCTGGTGAACGATCGCGTCACACAAGTGATTTGCTAGTGAACGATTGCGTCACACAAGTGATGTTCTGGTGAATGATGCGTCACACAAGTGATGTACTGGTGAACGATCCGTCACACAAGTGATGTGCTGGTGAACGATCGCGTCAAACAAGTGATATTCTGGTGAATGATCGCGTCACACAAGTGATATGCTGGTGAACAATCGCGTCACACAAGTGGTGTGCTGGTGAAAGATCGCGTCACACAATTGATACGCTCATGAACGATCGCGTCACACAAGTGGTGTGCTGGTGAACGATCGTGTCACACAAGTGATGTGCTGGTGAATGATCGCGTCACGCAAGGGGAGATAAAAGAAAGAATTTTAAGTCAGTTGATATACAACAACTGACTCAGTAACCTGTTTACCAAATGGCTGATGATGCGATTATTACACGAAAGTGCACTTGGGAACTTATCGTGTTTCATTTTCCCCGTAAAAATGAATGATTTATAAGATCTCCTGAATAATGGGCAATGATCTATAGAGTAAGGGAAGGTGGATAATGGAAATAATAGTGATACCCTTCATAGCGTGCTTATGCCTCTTGCGATTTATTCTCAGATTTCTTCATAATATAATCAAGGAAACCCAGTCATGATTAAATCATTGTTTCCATCATAGACTACTATACAACAGTAGAATGTGTCTTAAGTATGAGACTTTTATAGAACTAAATGTTCTGAAGGGAAACATACGAGTGGACTGGCGCATAATGACTTATGAATCATCCCGAGTTCGCTTCTAGTATCCCCGACCCATGCCATCCTCATCACTGCTGGTCGTTCCTTCGTCCCCGCCTCCTCCTCCTCCTCCTCCTCCTCCGTCGCCGCCGCCGCCTTTTCTTCTTAGTGGCAGTCTCTCCGGGTTGCTCTGGTCCTCCTTGGTCGGTACTAGTCTGGATCTGATACACGTTGCCGTCCTCCGATCTAACGTACAAGGTGTTGGTATCGAAGTCGATGACTCCGTTGTACTGGACCAAGAAGGACTTGCCGATGGTGATGTCAACACTGTCGTCTCCCGTGTAGACTTTCTCGAGGAGGGAGTGGCGGCCGTCCAGGTGAATCTTAAGGGCGCTTATACCGTTGGCCCCGCGTCTTCCGTGGGGCACCAAGGAGCGAGCAAGTTTCTCGGAGATGTAGGAATCGTCGGCGCCAGTATCCACATAGACGACAAGAGGAGGATCCGTCAGGTCTGGGGTCAGGTGGCCGTGCAGTGTGAGCACGTTGGCCAGCTTCTGGTCTGGGTCGGTTTCGGGTGGCTGCTGGTCCATCACGCTCTCGTCCTTGAAGAAGAACTCTGAGTGCGTCTTCTCGAACACCTGGACGGCTCTAAGTCGGCTCAACGTGACTCTGTCCACGATGAAGTCGTACTCGATTATGGGCGGCAAGTACCAGAGTTCGCAGTGGAACCGCAGGCCGTTCTCCAGCACGATGGGGACGCTGGGGATGACGCCGACGTTGCATGGGACCACACCGTTCCAGGTGAGGATCTCGTACTCTTCATAGCGGACCACATCACCAAGCAGGCCCAGTTCCATGGCCATGTCGTGGAAAACGTAGGCATGGTTGGACCCTGAGTCGACCAACAACTGGCACTGCTTGCCGTTGACTGTGACAGTGATGTAGCCCCTTTCGTCACACATGACGGAGGGGAGGCCGGAGAGGTCAGGCATGGTGCTTGCCACGGGAGGGTAGGCCAGGTAGAGGCTCACAACCCCATCCCTGGTCACGTGTGGCCGTGCCATTGTGTGCCGTGTGTCGCTTCTGTAAGGGCGAGCGCCCTTTGTGTAGTAGCTCTTAGTGTGGACGCTGTTCAGGTAGCGGGTGAGGCAGCGAAACAATCCAAGAAAAGATTCTGGAGAGCCGGTGAGGCAGTGAAGCAATCCAAGAAAATATTTCTTGAGATATAACGGTACAGTAGATGATGGACCACTGAGGTAAACTTTATGGACTTGTTTATATTAAATATAGTGAAGTTATCTGAAGATCTTGACCACAGCTTTCCCTGAACGTAGTGGAGATACGTGATGATATGTACCATGTAGGGAAGATAATGGTTTAAAGATCATGACGTGTCCAGTTGAGGGAATGGTAAATATATGCATAGGACTTGTAGGGGTATATTGAAGACAAGGCGCGTAGTGAAGATGACAGTGCTTCTGGTGGTGTCTGCTTCCGTAGTGAAGATGACAGTGACAGATAATGGTGTCTCCCTCTGTAGTGAACATGATGGTGAGAGATAGTGATGTCTCTCTGTAGTGAACATGATGGTGAGAGATAGTGGTATCTCTCTGTAGTGAACATGACGGCAATAGTGGTGTATCTCTGTTTTGAGCATGACTGTGAGACATATTTGTCTTTCCCTCTGTAGTGAACATGATGGTGAGAGATAGTTGTGTCTCCCTCTGTAGTGAACATGACGGTGAGAGATAGTTTTCTCCTTCTGTAGTGAACATGACGGTGAGAGATAGTTGTTTCTCCCTCTGTAATGAACATGACCGTGAGAGTAGTGGTGTCTCCCTCTGTAGAGAACATAATGGTGAGAGACTATACTCTCTTCCTATGTAGTGAACATGACGGTGAGATAGTGGAGTCTCCTTCTGTAGTAAACATGAAGATGAGAGATAGTGGTATCTCTCTGTAGTGAACATGACGGTGAGAGATAGTTGTTTCTCCCTCTGTAGTGAAGATGAAGGTGAGAGATAGTGATATCTCTCTGTAGTGAACATGACGGTGAGAGATAGTTGTTTCTCCCTCTGTAATGAACATGACCGTGAGAGTAGTGGTGTCTCCCTCTGTAGAGAACATAATGGTGAGAGACTATGTTCTCTTCTTCTGTAGTGAACATGACCGTGAGAGTAGTGGTGTCTCCCTCTGTAGTGAAGATGATGGTGAGAGACTATGTTCTCTTCTTCTGTAGTGAACATGACGGTGAGAGATAGTGGTGTGTCCCTCTGTAGTGAACATGAAGATGAGAGATAGTGGTGTCTCTCTGTAGTGAACATGAAGTTGAGAGATAGTGGTGTCTCCCTCTGTAGTGAAGATGATGGTGAGAGACTATGTTCTCTTCTTCTGTAGTGAACATGACGGTGAGAGATAGTGGTGTCTCCCTCTGTAGTGAACATGACGGTGAGAGATAGTGGTGTCTCCCTCTGTAGTGAACATGAAGATGAGACATAGTGGTGTCTCTCTGTAGAGAACATGACATTGAGAGATAATGGTTTCTCCCTCTAGTGAACATGGCGGTGAGATACCGTAGTGTCTCCCTCTCTAGTGAACATGACGGTGATATAAACCGTACAGCTTCTTGTCATGTAATCCCACGAATAATAGCTTAATAATCCTTACATATTACTGATATATTTCCTTGAAGCCTTTTCTGTTGAGCTTTAGTAAGTGATGTTGTAAAAACCATCAGTTTATATGTGGTAAGAGAAAGACCGTATCTGTCTGACGGAAGTTTATATATGTCTATATGAAGGGAAGGACAAGAATCGTCCACTTCAGACTTACAGACAGACAGACGCCTCTTAACCCAGTCTAGTGAAGCAGACGACGAAGAATTTCATCAACAAAAGATTCTTTTGGAGGAATTTGAGAAATAGATCTTTTACCTGGTCCCAAAGAAGAGGCGGCATGTGGTGGTAATTGTTAAACTTGGAAGTTAAGCGCCAGGAGCCGCATCAAACTAGAAGATATAGTTTGAAGGCGTCAGAGAAATAGATATAGATTCAAAGGTGATGTTTCTAAAGAGTATAGAACAAGATTACATTTATCATATCACATATCAGTTCACCAGGTAAAGACACCATTATAACATATTGTGAAACTAATATATAGCATGATTCATGTACAAGGACCATCTTCTACACATGACCAATATTTCACAACCATCACAAAATGATTCACTGATAAAGCCAGTGTATGTAATGTCCTTCCTTTTCCTCAGCTCATTAGGCATTTTCCGTGACCCAACCTATATGTTATTTGTCCCCTCATTTGTGACCTTGTAGTTGTTGTACGGTGGAGTAATGCTTGACTTGCTATACTGACGGACAGACACACTGACACAAGCCATGTTGTAGTTGTTGTACGGTGGAGTAATGCTTGACTTGCTATACTGAGGACAGACACACTGACACAAGCCATGTTGTAGTTGTTGTACGGTGGAGTAATGCTTGACTTGCTATACTGACGGACAGACACACTGACACAAGCCATGTTGTAGTTGTTGTACGGTGGAGTAATGCTTGACTTGCTATACTGACGGACAGACACACTGACACAAGCCATGTTGTAGTTGTTGTACGGTGGAGTAATGCTTGACTTGCTGTACTGAGGGACATTACAACTACACAATATCCACAACATCATTACCACTACACCATTACCATACACCAATACCACTACACCATTAATACTACATCATAACCACCACAGCTTTACCACTACATAATTACCATTACATCATTATCACTACACCATTTCAACTACACAATTACCTCTACGCCATAACCTCTACATCATTACCAATACACAATACCACTACATCATTATTACTTCACCATAACCTCTACATCATTACCAATACACAATACCACTACATCATCATTACTTCACCATAACCTCTACATCATTACCAATACACAATACCACTACATCATCATTACTTCACCATAACCACTACACCTTTACCACTACACCATCACAACTAAAGCAATACACTACATCATTATCATTACAATATAACCACTACGCCATTACCATTACACCATTACCACTACGCCATTACCATTACACCATTACCACTACACTGTTGCCACTACATTACTGCCATTAAGTCATTACTATTGCACCATAACCTCTACATCATTACGCTAAACCATAAAAACTGCACCATCAAAATTACACAATTCCCACTACATCATCACCACTACACCATTAACAACTAATCATTTACATTACACTATTACCACTATACCATTACCATTATACCATTACCACTACACTATTACCACTACATCATTACCACTACACTATTATCACTACAGTATTACCACTAAGTCAGCACCAGAGCACCACAACCTCTACACCAATGCCACTAAACCATAACTATTACACCATTACCACTAAGCCATTATTATTACAACATTATCACTACACCATAACCACTACAATTTCAGTCTTACTATTCTAGTATCTACATTGGACCCTAAAATCCATTACGCCCTTACCTTGTCTACATCCTTAACTTCACTACTCCAGCACCTACGTCATTATCTCTACATCTCGCACTTTTCAAAAGGAATTAATGTCCATACGTGCAGTAGAGAGCAAAGGCAAATTACTGGAGCCACGAGAACACACAGCACTGAAATCTGTCGAAACTGTGGACCACTTCAACTGCCCAATAACTTCCTATCAAGCAAACTCAGCGATATTTTGCCATCTGGGATATAGAATTATATGTGGGATCTGCGGTACCGAAAGGTTATAGTTACTAGAGCCGTTTCTTATCATTTCAGGTTTAGACCAGCCTTCACCCGTGTGGACGACGATGCCTACCCTTACACGTGTGGGCGGTGGTGCAGTGCCTACCCTTACCCTTGTGGGCGGTGGTGCAGTGCCTACCCTTACCTGTTTATGCTGTGGCACAGTGCCTACCCTTACACGTGTGGGCGGTGGTGCAGTGCCTACCCTTACCCTTGTGGGCGGTGGTGCAGTGCCTACCCTTACCTGTTTATGCTGTGGCACAGTGCCTACCCTTACACGTGTGGGCGGTGGTGCAGTGCCTACCCTTACCCTTGTGGGCGGTGGTGCAGTGCCTACCCTTACCTGTTTATGCTGTGGCACAGTGCCTACCCTTACACGTGTGGGCGGTGGTGCAATGCCTACCCTTACCCTTTGGGCGGTAGCGCAGTACCTACCCTTGCACATGTGGGCGGTGGTTCAGTGCCTACCCTTACCCGTTTATGCTGTGGCACAGTGCCTACCCTTACATATGTGGGCGGTGGCGCAATGCCTACCCTTGCACATGTGGGCGGTGGTTCAGTGCCTACCCTTACCCTTGTGGGCGGTGGTGCAGTGCCTACCCTTACCCGTTTATGCTGTGGCACAGTGCCTACCCTTGCACGTGTGGGCGGTGGCGCAATGCCTACCCTTGCACATGTGGGCGGTGGTTCAGTGCCTACCCTTACCCGTTTATGCTGTGGCACAGTGCCTACCCTTACACGTGTGGGCGGTGGCGCAGTGCCTACCCTTACCCTTTGGGCGGTGACGCAATGCCTACCCTTGCACATGTGGGCGGTGGTTCAGTGCCTACCCTTACCCGTTTATGCTGTGGCACAGTGCCTACCCTTGCACGTGTGGACGGTGGCGCAGTGCCTACCCTTACCCTTTGGGCAGTAGCACAGTACCTACCCTTGCACATGTGGGCGGTGGTTCAGTGCTTACCCTTACCCGTTTATGCTCTGGCACAGTGCCTACCCTTGCACATGTGGGCGGTGGTCCAGTAACTACCCTTACACGTGTGGGCGGTGGCGCAATGCCTACCCTTGCACATGTGGGCGGTGGTTCAGTGCCTACCCTTACCCGTTTATGCTCTGGCACAGTGCCTATCCTTGCACATGTGGGTGGTGGTCCAGTAACTACCCTTACACGTGTGGGCGGTGGTGCTGTGCCTATCCTTACACGTGTGGGCGGTGGTGCTGTGCCTATCCTTACACGTGTGGGCGGTGGTGCTGTGCCTATCCTTACACGTGTGGGCGGTGACATGTGGGCGGTGGTTCAGTGCCTACCCCTACCTGTTTATGCTCTGGCACAGTGCCTATCCTTGCACATGTGGGCGGTGGTCCAGTAACTACCCTTACACGTGTGGGCGGTGGTGCTGTGCCTATCCTTACACGTGTGGGCGGTGGTGCTGTGCCTATCCTTACACGTGTGGGTGTTGGATATTGTAGATGGACGGTGCAGTACCTAACCTCACCACAGTGGCTGGTGAACATGATACCCACCCACCCCCAGTGTGCCAGGTAAGTATTGTGGTGGGGTTGTGACGTGCCTAACCTCACCACAGTGGCTGGTGAACATGATACCCGCCCACACCCAGTGTGCCAGGTAAGTACTGTGGTGGGGTGATGCAGTGCCTAACCTCACCACAGTGGCTGGTGAACATGATACCCCCTCCACCCACACCCAGTGTGCCAGGTAAGTACTGTGGTGGGGTGATGCAGTACCTAACCTCACCACAGTGGCTGGTGAACATGGTACCGCCTGTGCCAGGTAAGTATTGTGTGAGACGGTGGAGTTTACACGTTTACATGAGCAAGACAGACAGCTGGGGGCCTGACTGACACAAGACTGGGTTGTCTGAAAAAAATTAAGTCGACAAGAAAAATTTAACTCCACTCAGTACTTTTTTAAGCTATCACCGGCTCCCCACTGCTGCACATTAGCCTTCTAATGTCCCCGTTGCCGCTGTCGTTTGTACGTTTATTTCAGTTTTTCTCAAAGTATACCTGAATTTATGAAATATTTGTCCAAACGAATTTTGAAGGTATTTATAGTTTTAGCATTCACTACGTCTGACGGTAACTTCTTCCAGTGCTCAACACACTTACAGGAAAAATGAATTTTTCCCACGTCCGTACTACATCCTTTACCTTTGAGTTTTATTCCATTTGTCCTGGTAACCGTATTTTCTTGTATTTCGAAGAGATGCTGGTACTTTACTTTATCGAACTTGTTCAGAATTTTGAACACTTGGATTAAGTCGCCGAGAAGTGTACCTTCTTTTTAGGAAAAAGAGATCTAATTGTTTTGCCTTTCTTTGTATGCCAGATTTCTAAAGGATGGGATCAATTTTGTCCCGAGTCTTTGTACTTGCTCGAATTTTCCTCATTTCTTTTTAATAAAGTGTGAGAATTGTTTCTTGTGTCTTATAATCTATGTTTGTCGCTATGAAACCTAACATTTGGTCTCCACTTTTTACTTATTGCTTGACACTGTTTTGTGTATTCCAGATTGTTGCTAATGAAAACTCCAAGGTCCTTTCCTTTGTTTACTTTAGTTAGAGAGTTTCCGAATAGCATGTAGTCGTAACGTATATTCTTGTTTCTAAAGTGTATAACTTTACATTTCTTTTCATTAGACTTTATTTGCCATCTGTCTGACCCCTCTTCTAATAAACTAAGATCCATCTGAATCATTTCACAGTCGCGCCTGTTCACAGCTCTTCCTCCGAATTTAGTACCGTCAGCGAAATTGGAGATCTTAGATACGAGACCGAGTTCTAGGTCATTAATGTATATCATGAAAAGAATTACCCTAGAACCGACCACTGTGGCACACCATTCGTTACGTCTAGCCAATTTGAGGCTTCGCTGTTTAATGATACACGCTGTTTCCTTCCGGGAAGCCAGTCTCTGATCCATGTACAGAGTTCTTCACCAATTCCAAATGCTTTAAGTTTATGTAAAAGTCTCTTGTGAGGTATTTTATCGAAAGCCTTTACGAAATCTGAACATTCTGTATAAGACGGTAATTTATCGTCCCATTGCTGATAGATAACATAGAAAATTCCAGCAGATTCGTCAGCCAGGATCTTCTATTGCGGAAACCGTCTTGATTGTCTGAGATAACTTTGTATTCTAGAAACGTGACAGTTTAAACTCGTTCTATTTTTTCCATCATTTTACCTAATTCTAATTGGACGGTAGTTCAAGACACACATTTTTCTTCTCTTTTTATATATAGGAGTAACATTTGCTAGTTTCCAGTCAGTTGGGGTATATCAGCTGTTTCCTGACCTCCTTTACAAATCTTGGAGCTACGTTACCTGGGCCATTATATTAGTTAGGATTTATTTGGTCCAGGTATTTAGGTACTTCAGAGCTCTTTATTTCTCTAACCTTCAACTCTTCTTCATCAGATCCTTGAAACATTATCATTGGCTTCGGTATTCGAGATGTTTCTTCCATTGTGAATACGGAGTTTAAAGAACTATTTAGTATGGTAACCATTTCCTTGTCGTAAGTAGTTATGGTGTCATGTTCGTTTCTTAATGGACCAATTCATTCTTTTACTTTCTTCCTTTGTCATAATATATATTTGACGAATTCCTTAGGATTATTCTTACTTTCGAGGAAATTCTTTTTTCTTCCTCATGTTTACTCTGTCTTATGTCCTCCTTACACTCTTTAGATTTTGATTACTTCCTGGTGATTTTCATCGGTTCCTAATAATCATAATTTCTTATGTTTTCTTTTTTGGTGAATCAGTCCTTCTCTTCTCCTGTTCATCCATGATGGCTTTGAAATATTGCAAGTTCTCATCGTAATTTGTGGAATATGTTATTTTTAATGTCGAGTAGAGTATTTTTAGAATTATTCATGTGTACTGTTTTCAAAATGTGATCTGGGATCAAGAGTTTGTTGTCATATATTTTATAATCTAAATCTATCTCTAATCTAATCAAATAGTGATCGCTGTTTGACAAACTCTCGCCTACTTCGCAAGAGTCGATTAAGTTTGTGTCACTGGTGAGGACAAGATCAAGAATGTTATCTCGTCTTTTTAAATTAATTGTTTTAGAAAAGTGTCTTCAATCAGTTCAGGTTAGTCTCGTTCCCTCTCGGTCACCTGTTAACGTGTTCCAGTTAATGTTTGGAGTGTTGAAGTCTCCTACCATTATAACCTCTTTACTGTTTACTATAGTTTTGATATTATTGTATAACATCTTATCGTCGTTTTCTTTTTCCTTGTCGATAATGTCAATATAAAGTCGCAAGTGTGTGTGTGTGTGTGTGTGTGTGTGTGTGTGTGGTATATAGACGACTGCTGTTCATACCACTTACCAAATGAGCCACATTTTCTTCGTCCCACGGACCTACAAGTGTAGTACAGCTGTATTTCTTCAGATATTCCAGTGTACACGTTGGTTTTATTGCCATTCTCTACCGTGCAACATCTGGTCCAGGAAAGTGAACATGACGCCGAGGAAGAATATGTTTTTCTTTCCTGTATTTTGCCCTAGAAGTAGAGGTTGTGGACGGTGAGTGGGTGGTATTGTGGTACATAAGATTGTTGTTGATTATATGTAAAACATTTAGATCAAATCAGATCATTATTAACAAGGTGTAAGGGTTAGCACTCTGGATCCAGCAATCCGAGTTCGAATCTCTTTGAAACCTCAACTTTTCATTATTCTTTGGAAGTGATCATGGCCGCATTACTGTATATATCATATTCATATACATGTATATGTATTTATATGTATATGTATACAGAATAATGCTGATATCATCACCAGCCAGAGGCCCTCCCACTTTGTCTTCAGAGTTCTTGGTTTTCTGGAAGGTTGTACGAGATTCTGGTAAGATAATCACCATTGAGAGGACGTTGTTAGAGGAGAGTCAGGTTCAGCTTATGGTTTGTTGAGGGATGGTTCTTTCTCTGTTCTGAGGCAGTCACTTGATTAGTTCTTTTCATGATTTTAGTTATAGTTTCTATTTTCTACAGACACAATCTAGAACACTGTTTTCCATGTGTTTATGTTGCTATACTTTCATCATCATCATTATCAGTTTGTTATTGTTGACTTTCACATATTTGATGTTACCTTTGTGATTCGCTTGTAAGCGTCTGACACCTTGCCAGCCACAATGCCTTCTGGTCACTATATTGCTGCGCCAGGCAGTTGGTCGTAATCTTTTATTGCAGGTTTTGTTATTTTCTTTTTTACATTAAGATCTGCTGGAGGTTTTCCCACCACCGCTGGTAGAGCATATGTTCAGCCGCAGGAGTTAGCGTAAGATAGAATATTGATGTGACGGTTTTTTGTTTCTATTATTTCTTGTGTGGCTTGACGGAGGGTATGATAATGTCTTGTGTCTGATGATGATGGACAAAGACTATAAACGAAAGATAGGAAAGTAGCTGGCTTAACCACAATAGAAAATGTGCTGCCCGACCGTACTGCCATCTATTGACTTTCCCAAAAAGCTTGACTCGCCAACAGATGCCAGATACTTCCATATGCGGATTGTTGCTAGATACTTCCTGATATTCAACCAAACATGGCCTGCACCACTATATATATTATAGAGGTGTTCATATATGTTGATATTTTTATCTTCATGAGATAATTAGCTTTACCTATTTCATCTTTTATCATATTGATAGTAAAATATGATTTTATTTCACTTATATTCATATATATTTTTAACTTGCCTTTATTTCCTTTTTATCTCAATTCAGGTATAATTCTCAAACTTGTCCATATTTTGATAAATATTTCCACTACACTGACACACCTGTTTATCAGGTGTTCTCTATACAATGGGAAAAATAACTAATGGATCTTAATTTCTACTTTATCATGACAGTTTCTCGAGGCAGGAGACCTTTCTATAAAAGTCCTGGTGTTACACAAGATCTCTCTCCAGAGTCTCCTTACTCAACCACATACTTACTTACCGCTACATGAAGTTGTCAATATTATAAACAGTACATATCTGAGGATAACTTAACAAAAGGTTGATTTATTCACTTCCATTTTATTGACATACTTTTCATACTGTACAATACCTAAATGTACATGAAAAAGTACATACAATACTGTAAAGAAATTCCTACAGTATGAGCACATAATGCTTGAGACTATCATGTTATATACAAAATTTACATGCAAGAAAACATTGTTAAGTTATGCATTACAATACATCCATGCAGAGCAAAATCTAATCATAATCATTCAATCATTCTAACTTGCAAGAACAAAGGAAGTTGTAAGAAAAATGCAGCATCATACATTAAGCATAAACATGATCTTCCTGTTCTTCTTCGTACGAGAATATTCACTGGTTTGTATTTTTCGTTTACCTCTTAACTCCTTAGTGATGAATCTTGCATGATAATGTAACCGCATTCTGAAACATATATCAATGATTTTGTCTACTACACCATCACAAACTTTTAGATTTTCATAGTTGGCTGTCAGCATCACTATTTTAATTTCTTTTTCTAACTGATTCCTCATAGATTATGCTCAATATTGTTATTGAATATTTCTTCTAATTCTCTGATTAGATCAACCAGTATTCTTTTTGGGTAGCACAAGTACTTATTCTGTTCAGAGTCCTTATCTTTATGGTAAATATCATAATGATAAGCATCATTACCACTTTCTTCTGTCAAGTCTTCTTTACAGTGAATACATTGTGACATTTTAGTGATTTATGATTAACATATCCTGTATCATAATGTATACCATTATGCAAAATTAGTTTGTGTGGCTCTTCTGAGATACTTTCCTGTGACTGCTTAAGATCTTCATTATTCTCATATGGATTGAAATTAGCAACAACAATCTGAAATATTATTATTGTCAACAATGTTTTGACATTGAGGGTTCTGTAGGGTGATGAGATGTACCCTCTACATTATCGCTCTGTGATGCTTGCAATATACCACTAACTGAATACATTCATCACTGTTTTCATATGGATTGAAGTTTGCAAAAATTTCATCAACATTATTGGTTTTATCCTTACATGTTACAAAGGGTTCAGGATGCATAGGTGCATTCTCAGCATAATTTATAATATTGTTAAGTGTTTCTGATAACTCCATATCGTCATGATCAATGGTATCAGTAAGGGTGTTATTGTCATATTCATTGTTTATATCTTGTTTTCTCTCAGTTTTCATGTACTCTAAACATGGGATGGTATCATTAAGCCAGAGGCCGTAAGTTAGTATAAGAAGAAATGAAATTTTATAAACATAAACATTTATAATCCTAAACCAAAGAATATATTTCCCTCTAGTTATCCAAAAGAAACTCCAATAAAAGGAGCTGACTTAAAGCAGGAGTATTTCATCTTTCAAGAAAATGTTTATATCTACGTCTGTTTTCTTTCGTCATTTCTTTATGGTCACTTCTAATAAATGCCTTTTATCTAACATAAGAATTCTGTATAGGTATTTGATTAATGATCTCCAACGACGTGTTGTATAACTCTTCGTTAGTGAAGTTCATTTCGTGTAATGGATCATGCATTACAAAGCTGTGTCTATCCACACAAGTGTTACACGTCCCGGGTAAAGATATATTCTAGAGATAGTGTATATCTAACATACATATGTGTTTTATAGATATGTGTAAAAAGTTTTCCTGAGGGACAGTACTTAAGACTTTCGTATCAAAGTTTATCGCTTGTAAGTGATCAAGCATTACAAAGGTGTGTCCATTGCCACAGGTGCTACTGATCCCAGGTAAAGGTATTTTACAATTTTTGTTTCCTTAACCCTTCTAGTTATCTATGCTTCATCTCTGGCTTGATCCTTGCAAGTGACAATTATGGTGTGTAATTCTCTTTATTCTTATCATATAATTAGTCAGTGCAGAACACGCTGTTCATCCTCGTCACTCCACCCAGTCACATACTGTTATTCAGAAGGTGTTACCGGACTCCACCCGTAAGTCGTTACACCAGGAATGACAAGTAACATTGGGGAAAGGCTGTATCATCAACCAGGGAAGGGAAGAAATAGCACAGTCTCATCGAAAACCTTTTCGCTTCATAGATATGTGCCATCATCCCCTGCTCCTGTGTGGAGTCCAGCAGCCACGAAGGTGTAGGAGCGACATCAAAGGTGTGCTGGTGATGTGTGGTAATAATAATAATACTGTTCACACCATCACCTGGGCTGAGCCTCAGGACCTGTTACCCTCCTCCTGAGAAGGACTATTTTTGTGTCCCTACTCATCACACTCCCGAGAACCCCCCAAAATACTCCTCCCGAATTCCTTTCCTCCCCAAACCCTTCCGTCTACGTAGTCAGTAATCAAGACAGACATTCATAGCTTCATATGCAGCTACCTGCTGGACCTGGACGATCATTATATGTTAAACTTATGGTTCACATTCTGGCTTCATGACCACAAGCTGATAGCCCTTAAATCCAACAACATATATACATCCTGTTATATAATTGATGTTACTGTCTGACGTAAGTATGGTGCGGATTATGGCTGGATGACCTAAGCCAGTAAGGTCAACATGATATCATGTTGCAAACTTTATGATTCGAATAATTTGACGCATGTAACAGATTGTGGTTCAGTGATCATTACTTGTTGATAGCCATTAAATTTAAAGATATGTGGATCAGTGATCATTACCTGTTGATAGCCATTAAATTTAAAGATATGTGGTTCAGTGATCATTACCTGTTGATAGCCATTAAATTTAAATATAGACATATAAACTTACGTGTTACAGAACGGGTGGAGCTCGGTAACATCTCTTGTACAGCATATTGTGTCAAGCAGAATAGAGTGTCTGGTTACAATGACGTATTCTGCACTTTAGCTGATTAATGCCATGATAAGAATAAACAAAATTACTAACATTGAATATCCATTGTAAGAATGGAATCATGGATGAAACATCTATAACTAGAAAGGTTAAAGATACAAAGATGGTGAAATACCTTTACCTGGGATCAGTAGCACCTGTGGTAATGGACACACCTTTGTAATGTTTGATCACTTACAACTGATCAACTTTAATACGAAAGTCTTAGGTATTGTCCCTCAGGAAAACTTTTTACAAATATTCATCGAAGACATATATATATGTTAGGTAGACATTTCTTGGAGATATCTTTACCCTGGACGTTTAACACCTGTGTGGATAGACAGCTTTGTAATACATGATTCACTATGCAAAATGAAGTTATACAACGCGTCGCCAGAAAACGTTCAGCAAATACCAATACCAAATCTTTATGTTAGATACAAGACATTTGTTGGAAGTAAATATAAGAAATGATGAGAGAAAAGTGACGTTTAAATGAATATTTTGTTAAAAGATGAAATAATGTTGTCGTTAACTAACTCTTGCTGTTTTCTCTTGTTGACATCCAAAAGAGAATATAGTCTATAGTTTGTACTCAGGAAGCCTTATCTTTTTATCGCCTTTTTTTCAATTTCTTATAATTATAATGATACTTGCTCAAAGGTATTGGTTGTAAACAATCATTAAGATGCTTCACAATACATATCTATTATAAGCAAATCATAACAAACATTATGTTTGCGCCAGATTTTGTAAGACTTCAGCAACAGTTTTCAGTATATAACACACGTATACATATATCTACTCCTGGGTTGATATATGCATAGTCTTTTAAAGTATTTCTTTGTCTTTCTGAGTTTAAAGTTTAGGAAACTTAAACATACCTCAGGTTTTGTACCCGAGGATTGTATATGAATAAGACACATAATGAGAAATTAGGTTATTGAAGTTGTACATGGCCATTAGTTTACGAATGTTGTACCGATGATGATGATAAAAGTCAAAATGTACTACATGCTCCCAGTGTTTGACCTACATTATACACTTCATGACTTTAACTGTTAATACTTCTCAAACTTAAACAATATATATATATATATATATATATATATATATATATATATATATATATATATATATATATATATATATATATATATATATATATATTCTTTTCTTTTTCTTTCAAACTATTCGCCATTTCCCGCATTAGCGAGGTAGCGTTAAGAACAGAGGACTGGGCCTTTGAGGGAATACCCTCACCTGGCCCAATTCTCTGTTCCTTCTTTTGAAAAAAAAAAAAAAAAAAAAAAAAAAAAAAAAAAAACCGAGAGGGGAGGATTTCCAGCCCCCCGCTCCCTCCCCTTTTAGTCGCCTTCTACGACACGCAGGGAATACGTGGGAAGTATTCTTAATCCCCTATCCCCAGGGATATATATATATATATATATATATATATATATATATATATATATATATATATATATATATATATATATTTATCTATCCCTGGGGATAGGGGATTAAGAATACTTCTCACGTATTCCCTGCGTGTCGTAGAAGGCGACTAAAAGGGGAGGGAACGGGGGGCTGGAAATCCTCCCCTCTCGTTTTTTTTTTTATTATTTTCCAAAAGAAGGATCAGAGGGGGCCAGGTGAGGATATTCCAAAAAAGGCCCAGTCCTCTGTTCCTAACGCTACCTCGCTAACACGGGAAATGGCGAAAAGTTTAAAAGAAAAGAAGAAATATATATATATATATATATATATATATATATATATATATATATATATATATATATATATATATATATATATATATATATATATATATATGTACAGGCATGTACAGAGCATCAGATTGGGGAAGAGCAGTGTGGTTTCAGAAGTGGTAGAGGATGTGTGGATCAGGTGTTTGCTTTGAAGAATGTATGTGAGAAATACTTAGAAAAGCAAATGGATTTGTATGTAGCATTTATGGATCTGGAGAAGGCATATGATAGAGTTGATAGAGATGCTCTGCGGAAGGTAATAAGAATATATGGTGTGGGAGGCAAGTTGTTAGAAGCAGTGAAAAGTTTTTATCGAGGATGTAAGGCATGTGTACGTGTAGGAAGAGAGGAAAGTGATTGGTTCTCAGTGAATGTATGTTTGCGGCAGGGGTGTGTGATGTCTCCATGGTTGTTTAATTTGTTTATGGATGGGGTTGTTAGGGAGGTGAATGCAAGAGTTTTCGAAAGAGGGGCAAGGATGAAGTCTGTTGGGGATGAGAGAGCTTGGGAAGTGAGTCAGTTGTTGTTCGCTGATGATACAGCGCTGGCGGCTGATTCATGTGAGAAACTGCAGAAGCTGGTGACTGAGTTTGGTAAAGTGTGTGAAAGAAGAAAGTTAAGAGTAAATGTGAATAAGAGCAAGGTTATTAGGTACAGTACGGTTGAGGGTCAAGTCAATTGGGAGGTGAGTTTGAATGGAGAAAAACTGGAGGAAGTAAAGTGTTTTAGATATCTGGGAGTGGATCTGGCAGTGGATGGAAACATGGAAGCGGAAGTGGATCATAGGGTGGGGGAGGGGGCGAAAATTCTGGGGGCCTTGAAGAATGTGTGGAAGTCGAGAACATTATCTCGGAAAGCAAAAATGGGTATACTTGAAGGAATAGTGGTTCCAACAATGTTGTATGGTTGCGAGGCGTGGACTATGGATAGAGTTGTGCGCAGGAGGATGGATGTGCTGGAAATGAGATGTTTGAGGACAATGTGTGGTGTGAGGTGGTTTGATCGAGTAAGTAACGTAAGGGTAAGAGAGATGTGTGGAAATAAAAAGAGCGTGGTTGAGAGAGCAGAAGAGGGTGTTTTGAAGTGGTTTGGTCACATGGAGAGAATGAGTGAGGAAAGATTGACCAAGAGGATATATGTGTCGGAGGTGGAGGGAACGAGGAGAAGAGGGAGACCAAATTGGAGGTGGAAAGATGGAGTGAAAAAGATTTTGTGTGATCGGGGCCTGAACATGCAGGAGGGTGAAAGGAGGGCAAGGAATAGAGTGAATTGGAGCGATGTGGTATACCGGGGTTGACGTGCTGTCAGTGGATTGAATCAAGGCATGTGAAGCGTCTGGGGTAAACTATGGAAAGTTGTGTAGGTATGTATATTTGCGTGTGTGGACGTATGTATATACATGTGTATGGGGGGGGGGTTGGGCCATTTCTTTCGTCTGTTTCCTTGCGCTACCTCGCAAACGCGGGAGACATCGACAAAAACAAAAAAATGTATATATATTTATATATATATATATATATATATATATATATATATATATATATATATATATATATATATATATTTTTTTATACTTTGTCGCTGTCTCCCGCGTTTGCGAGGTACCGCAAGGAAACAGACGCACAACTCTATCCATAGCCCACGCCTCGCAACTATACAACATTGTTGGAACCACTATTCCTTCAAACATACCCATTTTTGCTTTCCGAGATAATGTTCTCGACTTCCACACATTCTTCAAGGCCCCCAGAATTTTCGCCCCCTCCCCCACCCTATGATCCACTTCCGCTTCCATGGTTCCATCCGCTGCCAGATCCACTCCCAGATATCTAAAACACTTCACTTCCTCCAGTTTTTCTCCATTCAAACTCACCTCCCAATTGACTTGACCCTCAACCCTACTGTACCTAATAGCCTTGCTCTTATTCACATTTACTCTTAACTTTCTTCTTCCACACACTTTACCAAACTCAGTCACCAGCTTCTGCAGTTTCACACATGAATCAGCCACCAGCGCTGTGTCATCAGCGAACAACAACTGACTCACTTCCCAAGCTCTCTCATCCCCAACAGACTTCATACTTGCCCCTCTTTCCAAAACTCTTGCATTTACCTCCCTAACAACCCCATCCATAAACAAATTAAACAACCATGGAGACATCACACACCCCTGCCGCAAACCTACATTCACTGAGAACCAATCACTTTCCTCTCTTCCTACACGTACACATGCCTTACATCCTCGATAAAAACTTTTCACTGCTTCTAACAACTTTCCTCCCACACCATTTATTCTTAATACCTTCCACAGAGCATCTCTATCAACTCTATCATATGCCTTCTCCAGATCCATAAATGCTACATACAAATCCATTTGCTTTTCTAAGTATTTCTCACATACATTCTTCAAAGCAAACACCTGATCCACACATCCTCTACCACTTCTGAAACCACACTGCTCTTCCCCAATCTGATGCTCTGTACATGCCTTCACCCTCTCAATCAATACCCTCCCATATAATTTACCAGGAATACTCAACAAACTTATACCTCTGTAATTTGAGCACTCACTCTTATCCCCTTTGCCTTTGTACAATGGCACTATGCACGCATTCCGCCAATCCTCAGGCACCTCACCATGAGTCATACATACATCAAATAACCTTACCAACCAGTCAACAATACAGTCACCCCCTTTTTTTATAAATTCCACTGCAATACCATCCAAACCTGCTGCCTTGCCGGCTTTCATCTTCCGCAAAGCTTTCACTACCTCTTCTCTGTTTACCAAATCATTTTCCCTAACCCTCTCACTTTGCACACCACCTCGACCAAAACACCCTATATCTGCCACTCTATCATCAAACACATTCAACAAACCTTCGAAATACTCACTCCATCTCCTTCTCACATCACCACTACTTGTTATCACCTCCCCATTTGCGCCCTTCACTGAGTTCCCATTTGCTCCCTTGTCTTACGCACTTTATTTACCTCCTTCCAGAACATCTTTTTATTCTCCCTAAAATTTAATGATACTCTCTCACCCCAACTCTCATTTGCCCTTTTTTTCACCTCTTGCACCTGTCTCTTTCTTTTATACATCTCCCACTCAATTGCATTTTTTCCCTGCAAAAATCGTCCAAATGCCTCTCTCTCTCTTTCACTAATACTCTTACTTCTTCATCCCACCACTCACTACCCTTTCTAATCAACCCACCTCCCACTCTTCTCATGCCACAAGCATCTTTTGCGCAATCCATCACTGATTCCCTAAATACATCCCATTCCTCCCCCACACCCCTTACTTCCATTGTTCTCACCTTTTTCCATTCTGTACTCAGTCTCTCCTGGTACTTCCTCACACAGGTCTCCTTCTCAAGCTCACTTACTCTCACCACCCTCTTCACCCCAACATTCACTCTTCTTTTCTGAAAACCCATACAAATCTCACCTTAGCCTCCACAAGATAATGATCAGACATCCCTCCAGTTGCACCTCTCAGCACATTAACATCCAAAAGTCTCTCTTTCGCACGCCTGTCAATTAACACGTAATCCAATAACGCTCTCTGTCCATCTCTCCTACTTACATAAGTATACTTATGTATATCTCGCTTTTTAAACCAGGTATTCCCAATCATCAGTCCTTTTTCAGCACATAAATCTACAAGCTCTTCACCATTTTCATTTACAACACTGAACACCCCATGTATACCAATTATTCCCTCAACTGCCACATTACTCACCTTTGCATTCAAATCACCCATCACTATAACCCGGTCTCGTGCATCAAAACCACTAACACACTCATTCAGCTGCTCCCAAAACACTTGCCTCTCTTGATCTTTCTTCTCATGCCCAGGTGCATAAGCACCAATAATCACCCACCTCTCTCCATCAACTTTCAGTTTTACCCATATTAATCGAGAATTTACTTTCTTACACTCTATCACATACTCCCACAACTCCTGTTTCAGGAGTATTGCTACTCCTTCCCTTGCTCTTGTCCTCTCACTAACCCCTGACTTTACTCCCCAGACATTCCCAAACCACTCTTCCCCTTTACCCTTGAGCTTCGTTTCACTCAGAGCCAAAACATCCAGGTTCCTTTCCTCAAACATACTACCTATCTCTCCTTTTTTCACATCTTGGTTACATCCACACACATTTAGGCATCCCACTCTGAGCCTTCGAGTAGGATGAGCACTCCCCGCGTGACTCCTTCTTCTGTTTCCCATTTTTAGAAAGTTAATACAAGGAGGGGAGGATTTCTGGCCCCCCGCTCCCGTCCCCTCTAGTCGCTTTCTACGACACGCGAGGAATACGTGGGAAGTATTCTTTCACCCCTATCCCCAGGGATAATATACATATATATATACATATACACATACACACACATACACATACACACGCACACATACACACACACACACATACATATATATACATATGAAAAATGTAAGAAACAATTTAGAAAACTGAAACTTCTAGCTTGAAATGAATGAAAAAAATGAATGTCACATAATTGTTCAACCTCTGGCTATGGAAAAAAAGGAAATGTATAATTTATTTACACAAACGTCAATATCAGTTCTCATCAATTTAACCCCTGTATCAATAGGCTTCAATGTCTAAGCTACATTTTTCTCCAATTTCACTATTTTCCTTCACATTTTCAATTGTGTCTGAAGGTTCTACTTCAAGAGTGATTGTTTTTCCAGTAAGGGTCTTCACATCTTGGTTACATCCACACACATTTAGGCACCCCACTCTGAGCCTTCGAGAAGGATGCTTTACTTGTGGTGCTGACTTCCCGTTGCAGGAATTTGGAGTCAGTCCTCGGCCTCATGAGGAGGCAGAGACACAAAGTAAGAAGACACATTCTTAGGGAGAGGATGAAACAAAAGCTTCCAAACACAGGTTGGCATCCAATATTTGTCTTATATATATATATATATATATATATATATATATATATATATATATATATATATATATATATATATATATATATATATATATATATTCTTTTCTTTCTTTTAAACTATTCGCCATTTCCCGCGTTAGCGAGGTAGCGTTAGGAACATAGGACTGGACCTTTTTTGGAATATCCTCACCTGGCCCCCTCTGTTCCTTCTTTTGGAAAATTAAAAAAAAACGAGAGGGGAGGATTTCCAGCCCCCCGCTCCCTCCCCTTTTAGTCGCCTTCTACGACACGCAGGGAATACGTGGGAAGTATTCTTAATCCCCTATCCCCAGGGATAATATATATATATATATATATATATATATATATATATATATATATATATATATATATATATATATATATATATATATATATATATATATATATATATGTATATATATATATATATGTGTGTGTGTGTGTGTGTACATAACTCATACTTACTGCCTTTATTCATTCTCGTCGCCACCCCGCCACACCTGAAATAACACTCCCTCCCCCCGCACGCGTGCAAGGTATCGCTAGGAAAAGACAACAAAGGACACATTCGTTCACGCTCAGTCTCTAGCTGTCATGTACGATGCTCCAAAACCACAGCTCTCTTTCCACATCCAGGCCCCACAAAACTTCCCTTGGTTTACCCCAGACGCTTCACATGCCCTGGTTCAATCCACTGACAGCACGTCGACCTCGGTATACCACATCGTTCCAATTCACTCTATTCCTCGCAGGCCTTTAACCCTCCTGCATGTTCAGGCCCCGATCGTTCAGAATCTTTTTCACTCCATCCTTCCACCTCCAGTTTGGTCTCACACTTCTCCTCGTTCACTCCACCTCTGACACATATATCCTCTTTGTCAATCTTTCCTCAATCATTTTCTTCATGTGACCAAACTATTTCAATACCCCCTATTCTGCTCTCTCAACCACACTCTTTTTATTACCACACATCTCTCTTACTCTTTCAATACTTACTCGATCAAACCACCTCACACCGCATATTGTCCTCAAACATCTC
Source organism: Panulirus ornatus (assembly GCF_036320965.1). NCBI lineage: Eukaryota > Metazoa > Arthropoda > Malacostraca > Decapoda > Palinuridae > Panulirus > Panulirus ornatus. Next base: position 4,253,614 of record NC_092235.1, on the reverse strand, counting down.
AACACCGACACATCCACCCTCCTACACACAACCCTATCTATAGCTCACACCTCGCAATCATATAACATTGTTGGGACCACTATTCCTTCAAACATGCCCATTTTTCCTTTCCGAGATAATGTTCTCACCTTCCACACACTCTTCAACGCTTCCAGAACATTCGCCCCCTCACCCACCCTATGACTCACTTATGCTACCCTGGTTCTATTCGCTGCTAAATCCACTCCCAGATATCTAAAACATTTCACTTCCTCCAGTTTTCCTCCATTCAAACTTACCTCCCACTTGACTTGTCCCTCAACCCTACTGTACATAATAACCTTGATCTTATTAAAGTTCACTCTCCGCTTTCTTCTTTCACACACTTTACCAAACTCAGTCACCAGCTTCTGCAGTTTCTCACCCGAATCAGCCAACAGCACTGTATCATCAGCCAACAACATCTGACTCACTTCCCAAGCCCTCTCATCCACAACAGACTGCATACTTGCCCCTCTCTTCAAAACTCTTGTATTCGCCTCCCTAAAAACTCCATCCATAAACAATTTAAACAACCATGGAGACATCACGCACCCCTGCCACAACCCGATATTCACTGGGGACCAATCACTTTCATCTCTTCCTACTCGTACACATGCCTTACATCCTCGATAAAAGAATTTCACTTCTTCTAGCAACTTGCTTCCCACACCATATATTCTTGATACCTTCCACAGAGCATCTCTATTAACTCTATCATATGCCTTCTCCACATCCATAAATACTACATACAATTCCATTTGTTATTCTCAGTATTTCTCATATACATTCTTCAAAGCAAACACCTGATCCACACAACTTCTACCACTTCTGAAACCATACTGCTCTTCCCCAGTCTGATGCTCTGTACATGCCTTTACTCTCTCGATCAATACTCTCCCATATAATTTCCCAGAAGTACTCAACAAACATATACCTCTTTGATTTGAGCAACTCACCTTTATCCCTTTTGCCTATGTACAATTGCACTATGCATGCATTCCGCCAATTCTCAGGCACCTCACCATGAGCCAGACATACAGTGAATATCCTCACTAACCAGTCAACAGCACAGTCACCCTCCTTTTTAATACATTCCACTGCAATACCATCCAAGCCAGCAGCCTTGTCGGCTTTCATCTTCCGCAAAGCTTTCACTACCTCTTCTCTATTTACCAAACCATTCTCCCTAACACTCTCACTTTGCACACCAACTCGACCAAAACACCCTATATCAACCACTCTGTCATCTAACACATTCAACAAACCTTCAAAATACTCATTCCATCTCATCACATCACCACTACTTATCATTACCTCCCCAATTAACCCCCTTCACCGATGTTCCCATTTGTTTTCTTATTTTACGCGCTTTATTTTCCTCCTTCAAAAACTTCTTTTTATTTTTTCTAAAATATAATGATATTCTCTCATCCCAACTCTCATTTGCCCTCTTTTTCACCTCTTGCACCATTGTGTAACTATATATGATTGTAACATAATCTATCAACATTTTCTATATATTTCACTATAATGTAAACATATATGATAATAACATAATCTATCAACATTATCTACATATCTCACTGTTAAGTAACCATATCTAATTATAAAATAATCTATCAACATTATTTACATATTTCACTATTCTGTAACTATATATGATGATAACATAATCTATCATCAACATTATCTACATATTTCACTGTTATGTAACCATATCTAAGTACAAAATAATCTATCAACATTATTTACATATTTCACTGTTATGTAACCATATCTAATTATAAAATAATCTATCAACATTATTAACATATTTCACTATTATGTAACTA
>NC_092235.1:4221761-4249261 GCF_036320965.1 Panulirus ornatus | reverse complement strand
GTGGTGGTGTGTTGTGGTGGTGGTGTGTTGTGGTGGTGGTGGAGACTACGCGTCATCACAAACGTTGTGGCCCGCTTCATGCATGTGTTGACTGTGACGTGTCCATTATACCTGACACAAGCAGGAGACTGCTGCCCGACCATCGCTTTGTTAGGCTTGCATGAACGACCTTGTGAACCATCGCCCCAGTGGTTCACGCCTTCTGAACCACACACACACACACACACACACACAGCCAGGCACACACACACACACAGCCAGGCATACCAACACACACACACACACACACACACACACACACACAGCCAGGCATACCAACCCGCCACACACACACACACACACACACACACACACAGAGCCAGGCATACAACCCTGCCACAACATGACCAGTTGTGTGTAGGTCAGCCAGCCTGGGACCCCCTGTGTACCGTGATCCATTGTACATATAACGAAGACATTTACACTTCCACTGACCACCATTAGGTCACCAAACCTTGAGAAATGGTTGTTGGTGGTTTGAACAATATCATCATAACTACACAACCCCAGGACAACATCCATGTGCCTCCTACACCTTCCTGGCTGCACTCCATGCAGGAGCAGGGTATGGTACACATCTCTGCAGCAAGATTTTCGACTGGACTGTACCATGTCTTTCCTTCCTTTACCAACGATACCGCCTCGCCGAAGATGACTTGTCATTCCCGGTGTAACCACTTACGGGTGGAGTCCGGTAACACATTTTGTATGGCATTATGTGAGGGAGTGGAGCAACTATGTTGAGAAATGCTCTGCACTTCCATTGATTATATTGATGTGATCAAGATAAACAGAATGACACATCATAAATATCGAGTGTTGGGATGGAATCAGATACCAAACATAAGTAACTAGAAGGCATAAGGAATCCTAGATTGTGAAATACCTTGACTTAGGATCAGCATCGCCTCCTGTGGAAATACAAAGGAATTCCAACATCAACAGATGACTGGGTCCTTCCCAGGCTGTTTATGAAGACATCAGTAACTCACACATTAGTGTGGTGGTCAACGTTACAAGACATACAGATAATTACAAGGAAATAACCTACAAGTTGTCATTATGGAGGCGCCAAGTCCTGGACTTGATCAAACCAACTGTGACACTACGTCTCTACAATACTGCTCTCAACCACTCTACTTGGCAGATAATGTGGACAATACTGTTGAAGAAAAGAATGAACACAACTTTGTAATACTTGATCAGTTACAAGTGATAAACTTTAATACAAAACTCTAAAACATCGTCCCACACGAGAACTTTTAAAGATATTTATATAAGACATAATATCTATGTTATATAGAACGTATTTCTTAAAAATATATCTTTATCCGAGAAGTGTACCACCTGTATGGATAGACGATGTTATGTAAAACATGATCTATTGTATGAAATGAACTTTAATAACAAAGATGCAACGCCTTGCTGATGAACATTCAACAAATACTTACACCAAATTTCAATATTAGATACAAAACATTTTTGCTGGAAATAAACGTAAGAAATGATATTGGGATAAAGGGACGTCAAAATATATATTGCTTATATTAGGTGTGACTGGGTAGTTGGTGAAGCCACAACACAGAGCCAGAGCAGTTATTATGTACACTGAATATCATCTGCCATGTTTACACTTATGTTAATAATAGTCGAATCATATATATAACCCGGGATTATCATTAACCATTAAAACGAGTTTGGGATGATACAATCTCATTTATACGTATTTCCTGGGCCAGTCTGGTGGACGGTAGCAGATTGAGGTGAGTTTGGCCAATTCTGTCTACATATGTCGTGTTCTTAATTTTATAAAGAATTCAACAGAAGCTGAAGCCATAACACAGGCCTGACTCTCGTCCCAAGCCTCTCTCTCCTGTCCTGCCTGACTCTCGTCCCAAGCCTCTCTCTCCTGTCCTGCCTGACTCTCGTCCCAAGCCTCTCTCTCCTGTCCTGCCTGACTCTCGTCCCAAGCCTCTCTCTCCTGTCCAGCCTGACTCTCGTCCCAAGCCTTCCCCTCCTAGGGTCGCCTGTGTGTGCGGCCTGGGTGTGCGGCCTGGGGTCGCCTGTGTGTGCGGCCTGGGTGTGCGGCCTGGGGTCGCCTGGGTGTGCGGCCTGGGTGTACGGCCTGGGGTCGCCTGGGTGTGCGGACTGGGTGTGCGGCCTGGGGTCGCCTGGGTGTGCGGCCTGGGGTCGCCTGGGTGTGCGGCCTGGGGTCGCCTGGGTGTGCGGCCTGGGGTCGCCTGTGTTTGCGGCCTGGGAGTGCGGTCTCTGTGTGCGGCCTGGGGTCGCGTGGGTGTGCGGACTAGGTGTGCGGCCTGGGTGTGCGGCCTGGGGTCGCGTGGGTGTGCGGACTAGGTGTGCGGCCTGGGTTCGCCTGGGTGTGCGGACTGGGTGTGCGGCCTGGGGTCGCGTGGGTGTGCGGCCTGGTGTGCGGCCTGGGGTCGCCTGGGTGTGCGGCCTGGGGTCGCCTGGGTGTGCGGACTGGGTGTGCGGCCTGGGTTCGCCTGGGTGTGCGGACTGGGTGTGCGGCCTGGGTTCGCCTGGGTGTGCGGCCTGGGGTCGCCTGGGTGTGCGGCCTGGGGTCGCTTGGGTGTGCGGCCTGGGGTCGCCTGGGTGGGCAGCCTGGGTGTGTGGCCTGGGGTCGCCTGGGTGCGCGGCCTGGGTGTGCGGCCTGGGGTCGCCTAGGTGTGCGGCCTGGGTGTGCGGCCTGGGGTCGTCTCGGTGTGCAGCGTGGGTGTGCGGTCTGGGTGTACGGCCTGGGGTCGCCTGGGTGTGCGGTATGGGGTCGCTTGGGTGTGCGGCCTGGGTGTGCGGCCTGGGGTCGTCTGGGTGTGCAGCGTGGGTGTGCGGTCTGGGTGTACGGCCTGTGGTCGCCTGGGTGTGCGGCCTGGGGTCGCTTGGGTGTGCGGCCTGGGTGTGCGGTCTGGGGTCGCGTGGGTGTGCGGCCTGGGTGTGCGGCCTGGGGTCGTCTGGGTGTGCGGCCTGGGTGTACGGCCTGGGGTCGCCTGGGTGTACGGCCTGGGGTCGCCTAGGTGTGCGGCCTGGGGTCGCGTGGGTGTGCGGCCTGGGTGTGCGGCCTGGGTGTGCGGCCTGGGGTCGTCTGGGTGTGCGGCCTGTGTGTGCGGCCTGGGTGTGCGGCCTGGGTGTGCAGCTTGAGTGTGCGGCCTGGGTGTGCGGCCTGGGTGTGCGGCCTGGGGTCGCCTGGGTGTGCGACCTGGGGTCGCTTGGGTGTGCGGCCTGGGGTCGCCTGGGTGTGCAGCCTGGGTGTGCGGCCTGGGGTCGCCTGGGTGTGCAGCCCGGGTGTGCGGCCTCTGTGTGCGACCTGGGGTCGCCTGGGTGTGCGGCCTGAGGTCGCCTGGGTGCGCGGCCTGGGTGTGCGGCCTGGGGTCGCCTGGGTGTGCGGCCTGGGGTCGCCTGGGTGTACGGTCTGGGGACGCCTGGGTGTGCGGCCTAGGTGTGCGGCCTGGGTGTGCAGCCTGTGTGTGCGGCCTGGGTGTGCGGCCTGGGTGTGCGGCCTGGGTGTGCAGAATGGGTGTGCGGCCTGGGTGTGCGCCCTGGGTGTGCAGCCTGGGTGTGCGGCCTGGGTGTGCAGCCTGGGTGTGCGGCCTGGATGTGTAGCCTGGGTGTGCAGCGTGGGTGTGCGGCCTGGATGTGTAGCCTGGGTGTGCAGCCTGGGTGTGCGGCCTGGGTGTGCGGCCTGGATGTGCGGCCTGGATGTGTAGCCTGGGTGTGCAGCCTGGGTGTGCGGCCTGGGTGTGCGGCCTGGGTGTGCGGCCTGGGGTTGCCTGGGTGTGCGGACTGGGTGTGCGGCCTGGGTGTGCGGCCTGGATGTGTAGCCTGGGTGTGCGGCCTGGGTGTGCAGCCTAGATGTGCGGCCTGGGTGTGCGGCCTGGAGTCGCCTGGGTGTGCGGCCTTGGTGAACGGCCTGGGTGTGCGGCCTGGGTGTGCGGCCTTGGGTCGCCTGAGTGTACGGCCGGGGGACGCCTGGGTGTGCAGCCTGGGTGTGCGGCCTGGGTGTGCAGCCTGGGTGTGCGGCCTGGGGTTGCCTGGGTGTGCGGCCTGGGTGTGCGGCCTGGGGTCGCCTGGGTGTGCAGCTTGGGTGTGCGGCCTGGGTGTACGGCCTGGGGTCGCCTGGGTGTGCAGCCTGGGTGTGCAGCCTGGGTGTGCGCCCTGAGGTCGCCTGGGTGTGCGGCCTGGGGTCGCCTAGGTGTGCGGCCTGGGGTCGCCTGGGTGTTTGGCCTGAGGTCGCCTGGGTGTGCGGCCTGGGTGTGCGGCCTGGGGTCGCCTAGGTGTGCGGCCTGGGTGTGCGACCTGAGGTCGCCTGGGTGTGCGGCCTGGGTGTGCGGCCTGGGTGTACGGCCTGGGTGTGCGGCCTGGGTGTGCTGCCTGGGTGTGCGGCCTGGGGTCGCCTGGGTGTGCGGCGTGGGTGTGCGGCCTGGGGTCGCCTGGGTGTGCAGCCTGGGTGTGCGGCCTGGGGACGCCTGGGTGTGCGGCCTGGGTGTACGGCCTGGGTGTGCGGCCTGGGTGTGCGGCCTGGGTGTGCGGCCTGGGGTCGCCTGGGTGTGCGGCCTGGGTGTGCTGCCTGGGTGTGCGGCCAGGGTGTGCGGCCTAGGGTCGCCTAGGTGTGCGGCCTGGGTGTGCGGCCTGGGGTCGCCTGGGTGTGCGGCCTGGGTGTGCGGCCTGGGGTCGCCTGGGTGTGCGGCCTGGGTGTGCTGCCTGGGTGTGCGGCCTGGGGTCGCCTGGGTGTGCGGCCTGGGTGTGCGGTCTCTGTGTGCGCCCTGAGGTCGCCTGGGTGTGCGGCCTGGGGTCGCCTAGGTGTGCGGCCTGGGGTCGCCTGGGTGTTTGGCCTGAGGTCGCCTGGGTTTGCGGCCTGGGTGTGCGGCTTGGGTGTGCGACCTGGGGTCGCCTGGGTGTGCGGCCTGGGGTCGCCTAGGTGTACGGCCTGGGTGTGCGGCCTGGGAATGCCTGGGTGCGCGGCCTGGGTGTGCGGCCTGGGGTCGCCTGGGTGTGCAGCCTGGGTATGCGGCCTGGGTGTGCAGCCTGGGTGTGCGGCCTGGGTGTGCGGCCTGGGTGTGCGGCCTGGGGTCGCCTGGGTGTGCGGCCTGGGTGTGCGGCCTGGGGTCGCCTAGGTGTGCGGCCTGGGTGTGCGGCCTGAGGTCGCCTGGGTGTGCGGCCTGGGTGTGCGGCCTGGGTGTGCTGCCTGGGTGTGCGGCCTGGGTGTGCTGCCTGGGTGTGCGGCCTGGGGTCGCCTGGGTGTGCGGCGTGGGTGTGCGGCCTGGGGTCGCCTGGGTGTGCAGCCTGGGTGTGCGGCCTGGGGACGCCTGGGTGTGCGGCCTGGGTGTACGGCCTGGGTGTGCGGCCTAGGGTCGCCTGGGTGTGCGGCTTGGGGTCGCCTAGGTGTACGGCCTGGGTGTGCGGCCTGGGTGTGCGGCCTGGGTGTGCGGCCTTGGGTCGCCTGGGTGTGCGGCCTGGGTGTGCTGCCTGGGTGTGCGGCCTGGGTGTGCGGCCTAGGGTCGCCTGGGTGTGCGGCCTGGGTGTGCGGCCTGGGTGTGCGGCCTGGGGTCGCCTGGGTGTGCGGCCTGGGTGTGCGGCCTGGGGTCGCCTGGGTGTGCGGCCTGGGTGTGCTGCCTGGGTGTGCGGCGTGGGGACGCCTGGGTGTGCGGCCTGGGTGTACGGCCTGGGTGTGCGGCCTGGGTGTGCGGCCTGGGGTCGCCTGGGTGTGCGGCCTGGGTGTGCTGCCTGGGTGTGCGGCCAGGGTGTGCGGCCTAGGGTCGCCTGGGTGTGCGGCCTGGGTGTGCGGCCTGGGTGTGCGGCCTGGGGTCGCCTGGGTGTGCGGCCTGGGTGTGCGGCCTAGGGTCGCCTGGGTGTGCGGCCAGGGTGTGCGGCCTAGGGTCGCCTGGGTGTGCGGCCTGGGTGTGCAGCCTGGGTGTGCGGCCTGGGTGTGCGGCCTGGGTGTGCGGTCTCTGTGTGCGCCCTGAGGTCGCCTGGGTGTGCGGCCTGGGGTCGCCTAGGTGTGCGGCCTGGGGTCGCCTGGGTGTTTGGCCTGAGGTCGCCTGGGTTTGCGGCCTGGGTGTGCGGCTTGGGTGTGCGACCTGGGGTCGCCTGGGTGTGCGGCCTGGGGTCGCCTAGGTGTACGGCCTGGGTGTGCGGCCTGGGTGTGCGGCCTGGGGTCGCCTGGGTGTGCGGCCTGGGTGTGCGGTCTCTGTGTGCGGCCTGAGGTCGCCTGGGTGTGCGGTCTGGGGTCGCCTAGGTGTGCGGCCTGGGGTCGCCTGGGTGTTTGGCCTGAGGTCGCCTGGGTTTGCGGCCTGGGTGTGCGGCTTGGGTGTGCGACCTGGGTGTGCGGCCTGGGTGTGCGGCTTGGGGTCGCCTGGGTGTGCGGCCTGGGTGTGCGCCCTGAGGTCGCCTGGGTGTGCGGTCTGGGGTCGCCTAGGTGTGCGGCCTGGGGTCGCCTGGGTGTTTGGCCTGAGGTCGCCTGGGTGTGCGGCCTGGGTGTGCGGCCTGGGGTCGCCTAGGTGTACGGCCTGGGTGTGCGGCTTGGGTGTGCGACCTGGGGTCGCCTGGGTGTGCGACCTGGGGTCGCCTGGGTGTGCGGCTTGGGGTCGCCTAGGTGTACGGCCTGGGTGTGCGGCCTGGGAATGCCTGGGTGCGCGGCCTGGGTGTGCGGCCTAGGGTCGCCTGGGTGTGCAGCCTGGGTGTGCGGCCTGGGTGTGCGGCCTGGGTGTGCGGCCTGGGGTCGCCTGGGTGTGCGGCCTGGGTGTGCGGCCTGGGGTCGCCTAGGTGTGCGGCCTGAGGTCGCCTGGGTGTGCGGCCTGGGTGTACGGCCTGGGTGTGCGGCCTGGGTGTGCTGCCTGGGTGTGCGGCCTGGGGTCGCCTGGGTGTGCGGCGTGGGTGTGCGGCCTGGGGTCGCCTGGGTGTGCAGCCTGGGTGTGCGGCCTGGGGACGCCTGGGTGTGCGGCCTGGGTGTACGGCCTGGGTGTGCGGCCTGGGTGTGCGGCCTGCGGTCGCCTGGGTGTGCGGCCTGGGTGTGCTGCCTGGGTGTGCGGCCAGGGTGTGCGGCCTAGGGTCGCCTGGGTGTGCGGCCTGGGTGTGCGGCCTGGGTGTGCGGCCTGGGGTCGCCTGGGTGTGCGGCCTGGGTGTGCGGCCTGGGGTCGCCTGGGTGTGCGGCCTGGGTGTGCTGCCTGGGTGTGCGGCCTGGGGACGCCTGGGTGTGCGGCCTGGGTGTACGGCCTGGGTGTGCGGCCTGGGGTCGCCTGGGTGTGCGGCCTGGGTGTGCGGCCTGGGGACGCCTGGGTGTGCGGCCTGGGTGTGCGGCCTGGGTGTGCGGCCTGGGGTCGCCTGGGTGTGCGGCCTGGGTGTGCTGCCTGGGTGTGCGGCCAGGGTGTGCGGCCTAGGGTCGCCTGGGTGTGCGGCCTGGGTGTGCGGCCTGGGTGTGCGGCCTGGGGTCGCCTGGGTGTGCGGCCTGGGTGTGCGGCCTGGGGTCGCCTGGGTGTGCGGCCTCGGTGTGCGGCCTGGGTGTGCGGCCTGGGTGTGCGGCCTGGGGTCGCCTGGGTGTGCGGCCTGGATGTGCGGCCTGGGTGTGCGGCCTGGGGTCGCCTGGGTGTGCGGCCTGGGTGTGCGGCCTGGGTGTGCGGCCTGGGGTCGCCTGGGTGTGCGGCCTGGGTGTGCGGCCTGGGGACGCCTGGGTGTGCGGCCTGGGTGTGCGGCCTGGGTGTGCGGCCTGGGGTCGCCTGGGTGTGCGGCCTGGGTGTGCTGCCTGGGTGTGCGGCCAGGGTGTGCGGCCTAGGGTCGCCTGGGTGTGCGGCCTGGGTGTGCGGCCTGGGTGTGCGGCCTGGGGTCGCCTGGGTGTGCGGCCTGGGTGTGCGGCCTGGGGTCGCCTGGGTGTGCGGCCTGGGTGTGCGGCCTGGGTGTGCGGCCTGGGTGTGCGGCCTGGGGTCGCCTGGGTGTGCGGCCTGGATGTGCGGCCTGGGTGTGCGGCCTGGGGTCGCCTGGGTGTGCGGCCTGGGTGTGCGGCCTGGGTGTGCGGCCTGGGTGTGCGGCCTGGGGTCGCCTGGGTGTGCGGCCTGGGTGTGCGGCCTGTTGTCGCCTGGGTGTGCGGCCTGGGTGTGCGGCCTGGGTGTGCGGCCTGGGGTCGCCTGGGTGTGCGGCCTGGGTGTGCGGCCTGTTGTCGCCTGGGTGTGCGGCCTGGGTGTGCGGCCTGGGTGTGCGGCCTGGGGTCGCCTGGGTGTGCGGCCTGGGTGTGCGGCCTGTGGTGAATCATGTGCTAACTTCAAGAAATCCTGTACTAATGTTGTTGGAATGATTGTCTGTTTAACAACACGGGCGAGCACTCCTAACTTCGCGTCCCTGCACAAGACTTCCTCACTGTGCTAAATACAATTCTCTGACTGGAACAAGTGTCTTAGCATCCAAGGAAGATCGTCTTCCCTCTAGGAATTCTATGACAGGACCCCAGACTGGGTCATCTCGTTGATGCTGTCTCAACCTCTCTATATCAAAATCTACGAGGCTATTATCTACAGTGACTGTACCCACTCTGCGGGAAAGCGCGTCTGCAACTACATTGGATGAGCCAGAAACAAAACGAAAATCTGGGTCAAATGTTTGTATAGCTATAAACCATCTCTGAAACTTTCCTGTAGGATATTGTCTTTGACAAATACTTCACAGTGCTCTGTGATCTGTATAAACTGTAATAGGGTAACCATATATGTATTCTTTAAGATGTTGAGTGCCCAAACTACTGCAAGACCTTCTAACTCAGTTACTGAGTATAAGTTAAATACAATGTCTTGCGCTGTGGTCCACCACTGGAATGTAACTTCCTGTTTCAATAGTGAAGTGAGTGGGTGGACGATCTCCGCGAAATTAGCGATAAATCTTCAATAATATTCTGCTAAACCAAGGAAGGATTTGACCTTGTCTGTTGTGGAAGGGACTGGCCATTCTACAATTGTTTTTACTTTACGTGCATTAGGTTGAATACCGTGTTCATCAACGGTGTGACCTAAGTAATTAATTATTGTTTGTAGAAAGGAACATTTGGATAACTTGACTTTTAGGTTCGCATCCTTAAGTCGTAGAAATACTCTCTCAAGACTTTTGAAATGAAAAGCAATATCTGGAGACATGACAATTATATCATCAAGATAAACCAATACATCTTGGCCCAACACATGACGACAAATGTTAGTCATTAACCTTGAGAAGGTGATCACCGGTGAGGAATGAAGACCGAAGGCCATGATGCATATGAACTGCCAATGACCATCTGGCGTACTGAACACAGTCAGGGGGCGGCTTTCCTCTGACAAGGGAATCTGCCAAAATCCACTCAATAAATCCAAAGTTGAAAATACCTTATTGTTACCGAGGCTATGAAGAAGCTCTGATACCACTGGTAATGGGAAACCATCTTTCAAAGTGACCTTGTTGTTGGGTTTTCTAAAATCTATGACTGGTCTAAAAGTTCCGTCCTTTTTCGGAACGATCAGATGTGGTTAACTCCATGGTGGTCGTGATTCCTCTATAACATTATCTTTCAACATGTCCTGAAGAAGTTTGTTTGCTGTGTCTTTGTGTGCGTGTGTGGCAATTGATAAGCTGAGACGTAGATGGGACTTGTGTGTTTTCCTCTAAGTTAATAATGTAAACATCCAAGTGGTTCTCTTGATAAGGCAATGTTAGACCTATACTGGTTAAGTGGTCAACATGCTTGGTTAATCCTACCATGGATATCATGTGATGATGGGGAGAAGACGTACACTGCTGAGTCAGGGGTGATGGTGGGGACGGGACATGCACTGCTGTCAGGGGTGATGGTGGGGATGGGACGTGCACGGCTGAGTCAGGGGTGATGGTGGGGAAGGGAAGTGCACTGTTGAGTCAGGGGTGATGGTGGGGAGGGGACGTGCACGGCTGAGTCAGGGGTGATGGTGGGGAGGGGATGTGCACTGCTGGGTCAGGGGTGATGGTGGGGAGGTGACGTGCACTGCTGAGTCAGAGGTGATGTTGGGGAGGTGACGTGCACTGCTGAGTCACAGGTAGGAGCAGTAGGTGGTGGTGGGTTCGTGGAATGTGAGACTAGACGGATGTCTGCGATCAGGCAACTCCTCGTCTTGAACTCCCGACTTCAAGACGGAGAATTCCACCAGCTTAGCACCTCTGCGGAGACGGACAGTTGTGGGTCTCGTATTGGCAATGTATATGGTGACCTCTCCATCTGGGGTCTCATGAATAGAGGCGTCCATCATGGATAGTCGTGTGACAGTTAGTGATGAAGGTTCAGCAACTACTCTTAGCGCGAGATCACCCTGACTATGTCTAAGTCCATGATCATTCATCCATGTTCGAGAAAGAGGGAGTGGAACCTTCGTTAATGTGTCACTATGCAGAGTCATGTTTATTTTCAGTTTACCAGGGCAATGATGAGTAGAAAAGTGAAATGGATGCGTATTGTCTACCGTGAAGCAGGACCCACGTGGAAGCAGATATATTAATGGCTAACTGAGTGAGAACTCTGACAATATCAGGAACATATTATTAACACAAACAACATTTTCATGATAAATAGGACAGATCTTATGTTATGCCACACATAGAGTGGCGTCCTAGTAACAAGTTAGCAGGAAAAGTTACACCACGAACAATGTAAGGGGTTACGGTAATGACTGGGTCGTCTATGCGAATGTTCATTTCAATAGTGCCCCTTACGTCGAGATTTTCATCTGAGATAATTTGAAGGGATGGGTAAAAGTCCGAGCATTGAACAAGTTGAGTGCGCCCCATTAATGGTTGAATAAAATCACAATGAATGACATCTGCTTCCGTGCTGCTGTCTAGAAACATTGTGATTGTCTTATCCTGAGAAGAATCCACTAAATCGAAACTTGTAATGTGAGAAAATGGCGAAGAACGAAAACGTCTTAAGAGTTTCTTATGTGATGGAGTCGTGTCATGAGAGAGAGATTGTCATTGTTGATAATGACATGATGAACCTGTGTTAGATGACGTCTGTCTAGCTAAGGCTCGGTTGAAGTGTGTCTAGCTGAGGCTCGGCTGAAGTGTGTCTAGCGTTGCTATGATATGAACACCAGCTTGGTTGTGTTGGGCGGGTGAAGGTCAGCTTGGTGTCTGACTGGAGGAAATGATGACTCGCTCACCGGAATTGTGACCGAGGTTGTGATGCCGTGGGTGGTTGACTGCCTTGGTTCTGGTCAAGGCTCACGTGAGAATGAGTCCCATGTGTAAGGACACACATTCACCCCTTGCCATGGTTGGCGACACCGGAAGCACGTCACTTTATGTGAGTGTTTGTCATCACTGAATCGCTTTATTTGACCGTGAGAAGAATGATTGTGTTGACCACTAGAATGTTACGTCACACTTTGGGAAGCCGACACCCTCCCCAGTGTCTTGGTGTTGGAATAACCACATTTCTTTTGAGCGTAATTCAACACTTTTGTTACTGACCCACAATGATGGGTCGATGTCTTCATTAAGTAACCGTCGTCTTACGTCTGGAGGTCAGGTCCTTGAGAATGAAGGTTATGTGTAATAATCGCATGAGTGTTTGCACATGAGTTTCAGGATTCATCATGGCTGATATCCAGGGTGAGGATTCATAATCCTGCCTAACTAATCTCATTCTTCCATGTAAGGTACTCCAGTGATCAGGGACTGACGTATCATCCAAGTATGTTGTGTTAAGAGCACGTAAAAGGACGTGTAGTAAACTATCTGAGAATGATTCCTCACAACCTAATGTAAACAACGTTTTGAATTCCTCCCAAGATGTACAGTTTCCAATGTCATCTGAGTCATAAACAACCCTAGCGTAATTGTTAGGCTGGTGGAAATCAATGAGGTTTTTAGCAGCCGATATAAGCGCTCTGTCTCCTGAATCACCATTATGTTCAACAATGTCCTCTGCATTTCTAATCCACCGATCAAAATTTGACAGTTTACCATCAAATAACTCGTGTGGTTCCCTAGCTTGTTTTAGTGTAAAAACAGTTTTTTTGTGAAGGAATTGATTGTCCTGAGTTTTTGTGATGTGGAGGGGGAGGTGGGTGTGGGTGTGGTAACGTGTGAGAAGGTTTCTGTGGGTCATCTGTGTCACCAGAATCTGTCAAAACAACTTTGTGTGACGTCGCCATTTTAGAAGGCTGGTCCCGTTTATGATAAGGGATTCTAGGTAAATTCCTAAGTACAGATGAACCTTTACGATTATCGCGTGGAATATCTTCGGACATGTAATACAATCAGACTTAAATTGTTTAAGAAATAATCCCCTCGAAAAAATCAAAATACAGTGAACACTATTGTCCCAATCCAAAATACCTAACCTGAATATTATTTGAAAATATTGTAATGAGATAAAGGCGATAAAAAGTGTGGCATAACAATATAACATATCAATACAAGATTCTGTATGTGAAAGTAATCATCACTAAAAACAATAGTACCAATAATGAAAACATAAGAATATATGCAAGAATAACTGAAAACTTAGATTAATTTGCTAAACTACAAAGATGAATAATCATATTACCCAAAATATATATATGTCTATATGTATAGAGTAGGAACTAGTAACACACAAAAGGAGCATACCTCACAGAATGAACCATTTTGACACAGTTCTTATCTGAATGGGAGATTCGCTCGCGAAGACGTCTCGGGTGTGGCGTAGCGAGGTGGAGACGTGTGCAGAGTAGCGGCTGGCTGGGTGTAGCGAGGGGGAGACGTGTGCGGAGTAGTGGCTCTCTAGCAGTAAAGTTAAGTGAGCAACAAGGGCTGGACCACGCGATGCTGACGTCTGGGATGTCGCCACGGCTGCTGATGGTGCGTCTCTGGAGTGGTCGACAAGATGACCTCCACGTTGGTGTTGGCAGGATCGCTGACCTTGCTGGCGACGCGTGGATGTGATGACGACACTGCACGGTGGTGGCGCTGTGTTCCCTTGCAAGCGACACAGTGTCAGCAATGCAATAAAGATGTATCTTCACTGCATTGAGGTACGGGTGGTGGAGAAAGTAGCCGGCCGTTTGGATCCGCCCTTAACGTCCACTGGAGCGAGCGCCAGGACTGTGTCAGGTAGGCTTGTATGACTGCTGGCAACACCAGACGTAGAAATATGAAGTAGATGTGACGGTCGTGTGTGGTCACGTGGGTTCTTACGTCACTGCCACCATTTGTAAGGTTGAGTTGAGAGGAAGGAAATCAGGTCTTCTTCGTCTGTGGTACTCAATGAAGATCAGGCGGCCTTTGTAGATTTATTACAACAAAACGTGTACGTCCATCTGTAGTACTCTGGGCTATAGTCGTATGACACACTACGACACACTCTAGTGAACAGTGTGACGATGCTGGCCAGTGTGTCCCCTCAGGTCACACTGACAGGGGTTATATGGGAGTCCGTCAACACCCATTCAACAACGTGTTCAAATAACAGATCAGCTCTTACGTGTTCAAACATCCTGATTAACAGTAGCCCGTGGGAACAGTGAGCCCGTGGCAACATGCATCTAACTCTATGTAACTCATAGTAAAATGATAATGACAAATACCTAATGAAAAATTAATGGTAGTGTGTGTGAGTCTTACAATGATAAGACATCCAAACACTTGCACTCACATTACCAAATAAGCCGCGATGATAATATTATTATGATCATATGATTAAAACAAAATTGTAGTTAATGACATAATATATTCCCAACGACAAAATCAACCATAGCAATATAGCCAGCAAGTAAATATAGCGACCAAGATAATGTAGTTAGGATGGCATTATATTGAAAATAACAATACAGCCACCATGCCAATATCGTCACCATGACAATGTAGCTGTATTTTCAATGTTACTCTTATGTGAATATGGCTTTATTGTCAGTGTAGCTATAGTGTCATGTGGAACATATTTTCATAGTGGCAGTTGGGGAACATATTTTCATAGTGGCAGTTGGGGAACATATTTTCATAGTGGCAGTATTGTCATTATGAACAAACCGTCATTTTGGCTATCTTTTCATTTTAGTTACATTGCTATGATGTATATATCGTCACTTTAGCTATATTGGCAAGGTGATCTTTATCTATAGGTGATATATTGTCATTATTTAACTCATGCATAATTTGTCATAAGCAATATATTATCATGATAATTATATTATCATGGTGACAATATTGTCACAGCGACTATATTGTCATTATGACTATAATGTCATAGTGGCTATATTGCCATGATAACTATATTGTCATGGTGATTTTCTATCATGATATCTATAATGTCATAGTGACATAGTGAAGTTTTTTAATGGTGTTGATATTACCCTTGAGGATATGCCATTATAGAAGAGAAATTGTCATTTTGATTAAATTATCAGTTGACTACATTGCCATGATATGCTATATTGTTATGGTTTCAGTACTGTCTTGGTAAATCTTTTATTACTGTGGCTACATTGTAATGGAAACCAAAATGGTAAGGTGGCTATATTTTCATGGGAGGATAATTTCATTATGGCGATTATATTGCATTTCTGAGTATATTGTCATGGTGACTGTGTTGCCATAATATCTATATTGTCACTTAATTTGTTCAATTGATGGCAATATTGTCTTAGAGACGGTACTGTCATGTTATCTGTATTGTCACGATGGTTGTATTGTCATTGTGACTATATAGTCATGTTGGCTATATTGTCATTAAGATTACATTGTTATAGGTAACTATATTGCCATGGTGGCTGTATTGTTAGGTCACTATATTGCCATGATGGCTATTTGTCATTTTTGTTATATAACAAGGAGGTGACTGTCTTTTCATGTTGGCAATATTGTCAGAATAGCTATATTGTCAAGTAGTGGGTATATATATTTCTTTTCTGGCGGTATATTGTCATGATGGCAATAATAACATTTTGGCGATATTGGCAAGGTGACATCGTGTTTTAGCAGCTAAACTCTTGTTGTAGATATTTTTCAATTCAAATATTTCATCATGGTAGGTATATAGTCAAGGTTACTATATTTTCATGGTAGCTACATTGTCATGGTGAAGACATTGGCATGGTGGCTGTATCGTTATTTTCAATATAATGCCGTCCTGGCTACATTATCTTGGTCGCTATATCAACTTGATGGCTATATTGCTATGGTTAACTTTGTCGTTCGGGATATATTTTGCTGTTAGCTACAATATTGTTGTCATTATATGATCATGATAATAATATTTTCATGGCGGCATGTTTGGTATTGTAAGTGTAAGTGAACAGATATCATATCATCACATCCTTATATTGTCATGGTTTTTACACTGTGATATTGTTTATGTCAACCTGCTGATTATATAATCATGATTGGTGCATAATTATGGTAACTATATTGTAATACCGTTTTATTTCATTGTGATAATTTTGTCATGGTGACTACAATTACATGACAGCTATAAAGTTATGACTATATTATAATGATAAATCCTGTCTGAGTCACTGTTTTTTCACAGAGATTATATTGTCCTGGAGTCTATATGTTTGCTATGATCCGAAAACGACTATTTATTTACACTATCTATATTGTCAGGTGGTTATATTGCCTTTGTGAATATAAGTTGAATGTTTCTATATTTTTCCTTTGACTATATTGTCATATCAGTTATATGATCATGGTAGCTTTATTGTCATAGTGAATACATTGTCGTCGTGACTGTATTATCATAATGGCTAAATTGTCATATCTAATATGTTGACATGGGGGCTATATTTTCATGATATTTATAAAGTCATTGTAAGATTGGTATCAAAGTGACTCTAATGTCCTGGCGATTGATATATATCGTAACATTATTGTTAAGATGGCTGTATTGTCATGGTGGCTATATTGTCGTTTGCTGTATCTTCAGTTTTACGCTTTTGTGAAAATAGATTTCCTGTCAGTGTAGCTATAGTGTCATGTAGAATATATATATATTCATAATTGCATATTGTCATTATGAACATAATGTCATTTTGGCTATCTCCTTATTTTGGTTACATTACTATCGTGTATATATCGTCACCTTGGCTACATTAGGAATGTGATATTTTTTCTAGTTGCTATATTGTCATTTTTTAATCGTGCATATTTTGTCATAAGTGATACATTATCATGATAACTATAATATTCCGGTGACTATGTATATTGGCATTGTGACTATATTGTTATTATGGCTATAAACTCATGTTGGATATCTTGCCAAGATAACAATATTGTCATGGTGACTACTCCATCATGATGGTTATAATGTCATGGTGACTGCATTTTCATGGTAGCTTTTATAATGGTGTTGGTTTTGCCCTTGAGGATGTATCATTATAAAACGAGCTTTTCATTTTGATCAAACCATTAGGGGATTAGATTGTCGTGATATGCTATATTGTTATGGTCTCAGGAATGACATGGTATAGATATCATTATGTTGGCTACATTACAATGGAATCGATGGTGGCAGAGTGGATATATTTTCATCATATAATCATTTTGTTATGTCGATTATATTGCATTTGTGAGTATATTGTCATGGTCACTGTTGCCATAATATCTATATTGTCACTTGATTTGTTGAATTGATGGCAATATTGTCGTAATGTTATATTATGTTTCCTGTATTGTCTTGATGGTTGTATTGTCATCGTGTCTATATGTTCATGGTGGTTATATTTCCATTAAGATTATAATGATATGGTAACTATATTGCCATGGTGAGTATATTGCAAGATGAATATATTTCCATGATAGATGTTTGTTATTTTCGTTATATTACAAGGTGATTGTCTTTTCATATTGCCTATGTATCAAGGTAGCCATATTGTTACTATAAGATTAAAGTCGTAAAGACAATATAGTCGCCATTACAATATTTTCACCTTAATGATATAGTTATCATAATAATATATCGCTTATGACAGAATATGCCCGATTAAAAAATGACAATATACCACCTATGAAAAAGACCACCTTCCCACTATAGCCAAGGTGACGATATATACATCATAGCAATGTAAACCAAATTAGAAGATAGCCAAAATGACTTTATTTCATAATGACAATACCTTCACTATGAAAATTTGTTCCAAATGAAAGTATAGCTAGACTGACAATAAAGCCATATTGACAAAATATCAACATTGACAACGCATCAAACAACAAAATAGCCACTATGATAGTACAGCCACCATAACAATAATGTTACAATATAAATCAATCACCGTGACATTAGAGTCACCTTGAAAATAGATTTACAATTACTATATAAGTACCATGAGAATACAGCATCCATATCAACATATTTCCCATGACAATTTAGCCATTAATGATAGTATCCTCACAACGACAATATATTCACTATAACAACAAAACCACCATTACCATATAACTGATATGACAATATAGTCAACGAAATATTGAAAAAACATTCTGAATATATTTACTGTCAATATAGCCACCTGACAATATAGATACCGTGACAAAATAGTCGCTTTCGGATCATAGGAAACATATAGCATCCAGGATATATAGTGTCCAGGAGACAATAGCGTCCAAGACAGGATTTATTATTACTCTATAGCCACCTTGACAGTATAGCCCATAAAACAATGTAAGAACCAGGAAAATGTACCTGCCATACCAATATAACTACTATCAAAATGAAGTTAACATACCAAAATTATCACAAAAGATATCGCCATCGCTATATAGTTACCATAATCATGCATTAATGATGATAATATAATCAGCATTTTGACATAAGCACCATCACCGTATAAAAACCATGACAATCTAAGTTACATGATGATATGATATCTAGACAGTTACAATCAAGATACCAAATAAGCCGCAATAGAAATATTATCATGATCATATAATCAAAACCAAATTGTAGGTAAAGACAAAATACATCCCCATCGATAAAATTGACCATAGCAATATAGCTATCAAGTTGCTATAGCGACCAAGATAATGTAGTCAGGATGGCATTAATTGAAAATAACAATACACCCACCATGCCAATATCGTCATCATTACAATGTAGCTTACATGAAATATAGTAACTTTGAATCTGTAGCTACCATGATAATATATTCCTATAAAAAATGTCCACAACAACAGTTGAGCTTCGGACACTATATCACCATGCTAATATCACCAAAATTCTAGTATAGCCATCATGGCAATATACCAAAAGAAAAAAATACCCACCACAATGATATAGGTAACTTAACAATATAGCTACTCTGACAAAAAGCCATCATGGCATTATAGTTACCTAACAATATAGCCACTATGGCAATATAGTTACCTAACAATATAGCCACTATGGCAATATAGTTACCTAACAATATAGCTACCATGGCAATATAGTTACCATAACAATGTAATCTTAATGACAGTATAGCCACCATGACCACATAGTCACGATGACAAGACAATCATGATGACCATACAGGTAACATTACAATACGGTCTCTATGACAATATTGCCATCAATTCAATAAATCAAATGACAATATAGAAATTATAGCAACATAGACACCATGACAATATGCTCACAAATACAATAAAATCGTCATAACAAAATGATCCAAACATGAAAATATAGCTACCCATCCACTATGGCTTCCATTGTAATGTAGCCATCATAATATACATTCACCATGACCGAACTGAGAGTATAACAGTATAGCATATCAAGACAATATATTCACCTGATAATTTAATCAAAATGAAATTTTCGTTTTTATAATGATATATCTTCAAGGGCAAATGAACACCATTAATCTAGCCACAATGAAAATGTAGTCACGATGTCATTATAACCATCATCATGAAATAGTCACCAAAACAATATAGCTGTCTTAGCAATATAGCCAGTATGAGATTAGAATGATAATATAGTCACCATGACAATATAGTTGTCTTAGCAATATAGCCACAATGATATTATAGTCATAATGATGATATAGTCACCATGACAATATAGTTGTCTTAGCAATATAGCCACAATGATATTATAGTCATACTGATAATATAGTCACCATGACAATATAGTTGTCTTAGCAATATAGCCAGTATGAGATTAGAATGATAATATAGTCACCATGACAATATAGTTGTCTTTGCAATATAGCCACAATGATATTATAGTCATAATGATAATATAGTCACCATGACAATATAGTTGTCTTAGCAATATAGCCACTATGAGATTATAGTCATAATGGCAATATAATCACCATGACAATATAGTTATCTTAGCAATATAGCCACTATGAGATTATAGTCATGATGGCAATATAGTCACCATGACAATATAGTTATCTTAGCAATATAGCCACTATGAGATTATAGTCATAATGTCAATATAATCACCATGACAATATAATGTCACCTTAATAATATAGTTATCACGATAATGTATCGCTTATGAAAAAATATGCATGATTAAAAGAATGACAATATAGCAACTATGAAAGAGATCACCTTGCCAATATAGCCAAGGTGACG
The DNA here is from genome assembly GCF_036320965.1 of Panulirus ornatus. Lineage (NCBI taxonomy): Eukaryota > Metazoa > Arthropoda > Malacostraca > Decapoda > Palinuridae > Panulirus > Panulirus ornatus. Next base: position 4,229,677 of record NC_092235.1, on the reverse strand, counting down.
ATATGTAAATCTTCGCAATGTAACCAAAATGACGGTATGTTCATAATGACAATACTGATACTAGGAAAATATATTCCCCATGACACTATAGCTACAATGACAATATAGCAATCTTCACAAAAGAGTAACATTGAAAATACAGCAAACGACTATATAGCCACCATGACAGTACAGCCACTATGACAATAATGTCACGATATAATTCAGTTGAGGTGACATTAGAGTCACCCTGATAATAAAATAATACTGACTATATAAATATCATGAAAATAAGGCTTCCATATCAATATATTTACCATAACAATTTAGCCAATATGATGTTACAGTCACGACGGCAATATATTCACTATAACAATATAGCCATGATCATATAAGTGATATGACAATACAGTCAACGCAACAATAAGGAAACCTTCAAATTATATTCATTATGGTAATATAAATCCTTGACAATATTGATGCTGTGACAAAATAGTCTCGGATCATAGCAAACATATAGGCTCCAGGACAATATAGTGTCCATGACAAAAATAGCGACTAAGACAAGATTTCTCATTAAGATATAGTCACCTTGACAGTATAGCTGATAAAACAATGAAACAACAATATACCTACAATGAAAATGTAGGCAACATGACAAAATTGTCACAATGAAATATAATGGCCATTACAATTTAGTTACCATAATTATATATCAATCATGATGATATCATCAGGAGGCTAACATAAACACCATCACAGTATAAAAACCATGACAATATAGTGACATGATGATATGATATCCTTACACTTGCACTCTATCAAATAAGCCGCCATGAAAATATTGATGTTATGATCACATGATTAAAATAATATTGTAGTTAATGACAAAATATATCCCCAACAACAAAATTAGCCATAGCAATATAGCCAGCAAGTAAATATAGCGACCAGGATAATGTAGTTTCGATGGCATTATATTGAAAATAACAATACAGCCACCACGCCAATATCGTCACCATGACAATGTAGCTGTATTTTCAATGTTACTCTTATGTGAATATGGCTTTATTGTCAGTGTAGCTATAGTGTCATGGGAACATATTTTCATAGTGGCAGTTGGGGAACATATTTTCATAGTGGCAGTATTGTCGTTATGAACAAACCGTTATTTTGGCTATCTTTTCATTTTAGTTACATTGCTATGATGTATATATCGTCACCTTAGCTATATTGGCAAGGTGATCTTTTGTATAGGTGATATATTGTTATTATTTAACTCTTGCATAATTTGTCATAAGCGATATAATATCAAGATAATTATATCATTTTGACGACAATATCGTCATTATGTCTATAATGTCATAGTGGCTATATTGCCAAGAGACTTTATTTCATGGTGACTTTCTTATCACGATACTTATAATATAGTGACTGTATTTTGACAGAAGCTTTTTTAATGGTGTTGATATTCCCCTTGAGGATATAAGATAAATAGAAGAGAAATTGTCATTTTGATTAAATTATCAGTTGACTACATTGCCATGATATGCTATATTGTTATGGTTTCAGTACTGTCTTGGTAAATCTTTTATTACTGTGGCTACATTGCAGTAGAAACCAAAATGGTAAGGTGGCTATATTTTCATGATAGGATGATTTTATTATGGCGATTATATTGCATTTCTGAGTATATTGTCATGGTGACTGTGTTGCCATAATATCTATATTGTCATTTGATTTCTTGAATTGATGGCAATATTGTCTTAGAGACGGTACTGTCTTGTTATCTGTATTGTCACGATGGTTGTATTGTCATTGTGACTAAATAGTCATGTTAGCTATACTGTCATTAACATTACATTGTTATGGTAACTATATAGCCTTTGTGGCTGTATTGTTAGGTCACCATATTGCCATGATGGCTGTATTGTTAGGTCACTATATTGCCATGATGGCTATTTTTCATTTGTGTTATATAACAAGGAGGTGACTGTCTTTTCATGTTGGCAATATTGTCAGAATAGCTATATTGTCGAGTAGTGGGTATATATATTTCTTTCTGGCGTTATATTATAATGATGGCAATAATAACATTTTGGAGATATATTGTCCTGGCAGCTGAACTCTTATTGTAGATATTTTTCAATTTGAATATTACATCATGGTAGCTACATAGTCAAGGTTACTATATTTTCATGGTAGCTACATTGTCATGGTGAAGACATTGGCATGGTGGCTGTATCGTTATTTTCAATATAATGCCGTCCTGGCTTCATTATCTTGGTCGCTATATCAACTTGATGGCTATATTGCTATGGTTATTTTGTCGTTCGGGATATATTTTATTAGCTACAATATTGTTGTGATTATATGATCATGATAATAATATTTTCATGGCGGCTTATTTGGTATTGTAAGTGTAAGTGAATGGATATCATCTCATCATGTCACTTAAATTGTCATGGTTTTTACACTGTGATATTGTTTATGTCAACCTGCTGATTATACAATCATGATTGGTGTATGATTATGGTAACTATATTGTTATACCGTTTTATTTCATTGTGATAATTTTGTCATGTTGACTACAATCACATGACAGCTATAATGTTATCACTATATTATAATGATAAATCCTGTCTGAGTCACTGTTCTTTCACAGAGATTATATTGTCCTGGAGTCTATATGTTTTCTATGATCCGAAAGCGACTATTCATTTATAGTATCTATACTGTCAGGTGGTTATATTGCATTTGTGAATATAAGTTGGATGTTCCTATATTTTTGCTTTGACTATATTGTCATATCAGTTATATGATCATGGTAGCTTTATTGTTATAGTGAATACATTGTCGTCGTGACTATATTATCATAATGGCTAAATTGTCATAGCTAATATGTTGACATGGGGGCTATATTTTCATGATATTTACAAAGTCATTGTAAGATTGGTATCAAAGTGACTCTAATGTGCTGGCGATTGATTTATAACATGACATTACTGTCAAGATGGCTGTATTGTCGTGGTGGCTATATTGTCGTTTGCTGTATTTTCAATTTTACACTTTTGTGAAGATAGCTTTACTGTCAATGTAGCTATAGTGTCATGGAGAAAATATATACATAGTGGCAGTATTGTCATTATGAACATATTGTCATTTTGGCTATCTTCTTATTTTCGTTGCAGTACTATCGTGTATATATCGTCATCTTGGCTATATTAGAAATGTGATATTTTTTGTAGGTGTTATTTGTCATTTTTTAATCATGCATATTTTATCATAAGTGATACATTGTCATGATAAATATAGTATTCCGGTGACTATATATTGACCTTGTGACTATATTGTTATTATGACTATAATCTCATGTTGGATATCTTGTCAAGATAACTACATTTTATTATCTACTCATAAATCTCTAAGTTCTAATAACCCAAAATTTTTAGAGTAGATAGGGTAGAAACTGATGGAAGCCATTTCTAACATTCTTGCATAACCTGACCTCTCGCCTTCCCAAAACATAGCCATCCCAGCTTGGATATTGTACTGCTGTGGTCGTCAACTAATTTGAAAAGGAAGACATCGAATGGAGTAATTACTGAGGTAATCTCCAAAGATGATTACTGGTCTGAAAAACAAATTCAGAGGGCAGATTAAACGACTTAAATCCTTTCAGCTTTAGGAAAAAGAAGTTTAAGAGATCCTATACAGGTATATAAAGCTATTGTAATGGCATCCCTTTAAGCTTGATATTTTTACTTCCTGTAACTAGTTCCAACAATTAAAACAATATTCAGCATTGCGATTTAATTGATTGACTTTAGGATGCATTTGGATCTGTCAAAAATTGTATATACTAATACTTCAACTTTCAACTGACCCATTCTATATTTTTATTCATTTCATCTCAGTTTTATCACCTTTCTGTTACTGTTTAACATTAACGGTAGCCCGTCTACGTACTTGGGGTTCTGAAGCAAAGGAAACTTTTTCTAGCCAAGGTTAGGGTAGCATCTAAACGAAACATAAATGACCTTACCTTAGAAATATGTTCAGACAGTACCTTCTGAAAATATTTCTTAAGGTAAGGTCGTTGGGATTAGTTTAGGTGCTAACTAAACCTTGGCTAGAAAAAGTTTGCTTTGAAGCCACAACTAGTTGAAAGGCCTACTTTAAGTGGTGATATTGAAATTCATTTGCTCCAATGTGCTCCTCCGTCCGTTTGTTTTATGTCCATCTAAAGATGCATACATTCAATTTTTGATGTAGATTCATTTCCTATCTTAGTTTCGTCTACGGAATTCTACATCTTCAGTTCAGCACAACATTGTGGTAATGAAGGGAAAGTCACCACATTCGTAAGCCGAGTGCACGTAGCTTATCCCACCTCGTTAGAGAGAAAACTTACCTGTATTTGAATTAATGAACGGGAACAGAGAAGACAAAATTTTGATACACACTTATTATACAACTATATAATTAATATTATATAAATTACCACATTTCCTGCACTTTCCATCACAAATTTGCTGAGGTCATAACCTTGTACTTACCATTACCTTACAACCTTAAGGATGGTGGTCTACAACACCTCTAGATTGATGGAGAAAACGAAAAGTTTCGATTTACTATTAAGACCACAGAAATGCGGTAATTCCACTTCACTACCACTAACTACTAGTTATTTTACTTGTTGATTTTCACGGCTAAGATTTTCATCCTCTGAGCGAAGCCATACAATAATCGTCCTTATCTACTCTGAGCATTGGATAGCCTCCTGATGATCAAGATTGCTGTTTTGGTTGTCCGTTTCCCTTGTTACTGTTGCGCCTCACTGCACACCTTACATGAGTGCCTTCCACAGTATTAGGGACAGCTGCTGGGCCTCACTGTAGCTACTTCTGGGACAGTTGCCAATCTCCCTCGTATTCCCTCATGACCACAGCGCCAAACCGACTCCCGCCATCAGGCCGAAACGCACAAACATTTCTGACAAAATTGAGACAACCACTTTCGCGTCAGTTTTGACACCAAGTGAATTTATACGACAATTACGCTCAAGATGCTTGGTTTTTCGTTCATGGATTGAACAGAAGCAACCAACGATGGTTGCTACTGCCCAATCCATGAAGTCCCCCCCACCACGGAAAGGTAACCAAGCTTCGGGGGGGATGGGTGTTTACCCTGACGTCAACGGAGAAACTCAATACAATATTTTTATTATAACTTTCCTTAATCTTGAAAAATGAATCAATCAGAGGGAAGAATAGCCCCAGCCATATAAAGATTGGCTAACCGAATCCTTGCGCATTGTGTAGAAAGTGATTTCTTTGAGGGTTGCTTTATGGAAGGCACGGTAGCGTCGGAAGAGTTTCATTTTTTCTTTGAAGACGAAGGAAATTATCCTCGTGAATTTATGCATTTTTTTTTTTTGGGGGGGGGGGGCGTGATAATGTTCCCATTTTTTTTTTCTTTGTTTTTCAACGTCCCTACGTAGATATTATGTGTCATCCACTACTGGGAGTAACCCAGACTTCCGCCAGATTAACGTAATCCTTGACGATGCGAAACTAAAGTTGTCTTGGTGTTGGTTCCTCAGTGATAACCCAAACACAAACACAAACACACCTCCAGTGTCCACTCTAGGGCCGTGTTCTCCTGCAGCACCAGCAGGAAGAAAGAACTCAAGTTCCTCACCAACTGAATCTTTTGGCACGAGGAGCGTGTGTCATCTCGACACGCCTTTTAACGCCCGTACGTGGTGCGGAGTGCAGTCGGTGTGTAACGTAGGACATGTCATGTGTTATTGGTCCCAGTCGGTCTAGAACGCTGGGCCTGACATGTGTTGGGGGACCAAGTCGGTCTTGAATGGTGGGCCTGACGTGCGTTGGAGGACCAAGTCGGTCTTGAATGGTGGGCCTGACAGGTCTTGAGACCTGACATGTCTCCCTGAATGTGGGCCTTACAAGTGGGGTGGGCTGCATTTCCTCATGGATGGTGGGTCTGGTAGGGAGTGTGGGCTGCATTGCCACTTGAGTAGGCGAGGTCACTTGGTCAGCATCAGTGGGAAGGTGAGGTTTCACTTTTGCACAGCGACCGTTGACGGAGAGTGGTGTCACGTCGGCAAGAAGTGCCTTCTTGTAGGAGGCATAGCAGGAGTACTGGATGACGGCAATCCCGCGGTGGTTCTCGTAGGTCGTGTAGGACTGCATGTCGAAGCGAACGATGTCGCCGAACTGCTTGAAGAATTCCCAGACGTTCGACCTTGAGATTTTGTATGGAACGTTGACGACCCTGATGGTATACCTCTGCAGGACGGTTTTGAGAACCCCTTGCAACTGCTCGTTGGTGGGCACGATGACATGTATGTCGTCATCATCGCAGCCCAACTCATCTATATGTGGGAGTCGGGTCTCGTGTGGTGGACGGTCCAGCAAATCATCCTCATCGTGGAAAGGCAGGTAGGCCTGGTCAAGGAGGGCGACCCAGAGCACCTGCTGCTGCTCGACCACCTCCACAACTGAGCTTTTTGCAAAAACTCCCATGTTGAAGATACTAAGATTACGTTGTGCACTTTACGAAGTAACCTCGGTTATCCTTGTACGTACAGAAATATAGTGAGCATATTGATATGGAAAAATATAGTAAGGTACCCCCATGCTCTAATATCCCACATAGAAATAAAAGCATAGTCGACTTCATAGAAACAAAAGCATGTCGACCGGCGATTTTGAATGTAGAGACCATCTAAAATACTGTATGTGGGTTAATGGTTATTACATGGTGACCAGGGGTACAGGTGGATGGGACAGACTGGATATAGTGAAGATCGATAGATGGGACAGACAGGGTATAGTGAATATCCATAGATGGGCCAGACTGTGTACAGTGAAGATTGATAGATGGGACAGACAGGGTATAGTGAATATCCATAGATGGGAGAGACAGGGTGTAGTGAAGATGCATACATGGGACTGACAGGTACAGTGAAGATTCGTAGATGGGACAGACAGGGTATAGTGAAGATCCATAGATGGGACAGACAGGGTATAGTGAAGATGTGTAGATGGGACACACATTATAATGAATTGATTGATGGGACAGACAGGGCATAGTGAAGATCGATAGACGGGACAGACAGGGTATAGAGAAGATCCATAGATGGGACAGGCTGGGCATAGTGAAGATCGATAGATAGGACAGACAAGGTATCGTGAAGATCGATAGATGGGACAGACAGGGTATAGTGAAGATCGATAGATGGTGGCAGACAGGGTATAGTGAAGATCGATAGATGGGGACAGACAGGTTATAGTGAAGATCGATAGATGGGGACAGACAGTGTATAATGAAAATAAATAGATGGGACAGATTGGTTATAGTGATCGATAGATGGGACATACTGGGTATATTGGCGATCGATAGATGGAAATGTTGGCACAAACAAACAATGGCCAGGTGGTCCTGAGTAGCAGATCTCTGTTACTTGCAGGCCAGAACTTAATGATGTTGAGAGATAATGGTGTCTCCCTCTGTAGTGAACACGATACTGAGAGATAATGGTGTCTCCCTCTATAGTGAACATGATGGTGAGAGATAATGGTGTCTCCCTCTGTAGTGAACATGATGGTGAGAGATAATGGAGTCTCCCTCTATAGTGAACATGACGGTGAGAGATAATGGTGTCTCTCTCTGCAGTGAATATGATGGTGAGAGATAATGGTGTCTCTCTCTGTAGTGAACATGACGGTGAGAGTTAATGTTGTCTATGATTCGGTACGTAGAACTCACATGAGATTAATCAGATATATGATTATGAGCAGAAAAAGATGTTATCTATGTGTGATATGTAAGAGGAGGAAAACTACTCCCACACATCACATTTTACACACATTTCCACAGGACAAGGAGAGGTAAGGGGCATTGCTGTG
>NC_092235.1:4156577-4221661 GCF_036320965.1 Panulirus ornatus | reverse complement strand
AATTTCCCAAATAAAAAATGGAAGCGCCGGGGTTTGAACCCGGGACCTCTCGCATGCCAAGCGAGCGCTCTACCACTGAGCTACGCCCCCAAGAACATATTTTGTGACATAGTATTATATAAAGCACTGAAATTACCACGGCAAAATACTGTTTGACCGACCGTTGCCGGTTAGCCGGCAAAATAACCACAGGGTAAATCTCCATGTTGCTGTCGTGTTTTCCTCTCAATATTCCACGAAGAAATGAGTTTTACTTTTTTATTGCGTTGCAGTAGATTGGAACTAAGCAATAGACTGGAACTAAGCAATAGACTGGAACTAAGCAATAGACTGGAACTAAGCAATAGACTGGAACTAAGCTGACCTGGTATGAGGTCAGAGCCCTCATTATCATCCCTGCTAACTACCGGAAGCAGATTAAGTCGTTCCACAACCGATGTCCGGCCCATGTTAACTCTGATGTGCCCAGCAGTTGGAGGAGGATCGCCAGAAGCTTCTGGAAGATTTCAAGGACGTCTTGGTGGACCTGACCCTTTCAGATAAGGTCGAAAACCACAATTTATTGTGAAGATCTTCACTATAACGTTGGACGAACATACTGAATGTTGCACACATGTGATGCGGACAAAATGAAAAAAGAAAAAGACAAAAAATATGTCTGGTGTGGGTCTCGAACCCACGACCTTGAGTGTGTGAGACTCACGCTCTACCACTGAGCTAACCAGACAATAGAAAATTCGTCTGTTTCTTCAATTTGAATTAATGAAAATCTTTGCGAGGCAGCGTTTAGAAAAGAGAGATGTCTTTGACGAAATTTACTTGCTTGGCTCCTTCTTATGTCCCTCATTATCGAAAGTAAACATACTGAAGGATATATATATATATATATATATATATATATATATATATATATATATATATATATATATTGGAAAGGATCACAATTTTGCGCGTGATCAAGTATATTCCTATGAGTCCACGGGGAAAATAAACACGATAAGTTCCCAAGTGCAGATTCGTGTAAAACTCACATCATCAGGGGAGACACAAGAGAGAAATATAACACTCAGTTGATATACAATGAAGAGACGTAGCTAGGACGCCATATGGTAAACATGTGATTGTCCAAGACAGACAACAAGCGTATCATAAACTTATTATGTGGACAAGAAGGTGAATTGTTTACACATTTTATCAACATTAAAGTTACCCAATTAGTATAGACCATCACTAATATTAAGATTATAATTCTTTGTGTATTCAGCAATAGAAGATTCAATGATATTTCTCGTGGTACTTGAGTTAGAGTTAATAACTGAGATGGCATTATTAACTCTAATTCCAGTACCACGAGAAATATCATTGAATCTTCTATTATTAAATACACAAAGAATTATAAACCTTGAGGAAGCAACATGGCGGTCAAAAATAAGCTGCAGGAATGAAGTTTATGAATGGAATATCAGTGAGACGATCCAAATGACGAATGAATGAGAGCGTAGTCAACATACAATATAAAAGGACATATTATGAATGGCAGCCAGGCAAGTAACGGCCCAACTGAATGGAAGGATTTAAAAGTTCGCGTTATATGACGAATTTTGATAGATTATCCAAATTTCCATTCCAGTTATGAAACTTAATGGTTGTGTTCAGTTCTAGAGACAAAGTTTAAAGGTTTGTGTTTCAGAGATGAACCACAAAGGATATCGTTAAATTAACTGACATTAAAATTTGTCAATTAAGTGAATCATTTTGTACAATAGCTGTAATTTGACAGAGTTAAAAGTTCGCAATTTCATTACAATTCTAATTTAAAAGTTTGATATTTAATGATGGTTTGCACAAGCTTAACGTACACTTAAGCTTTGTGTTTATATGACGTATCTTAAAGGACTCTGGTAAAATAACGCAGCTGGAAGGTTTACGTTCAAATGACAGTGTTTAAATGTTTATTGATGAATGGTAGATTTAAATGGATAGATTTTAAGTTCGCGTTTTCATGAGCGACTTTAAACCTTGTGGTTGAATGTCACAGTTTAAATGTTGGTATGTACAATGTTGACCAGATGGCGGTAGTGTGTAGACACAGCCATACCAGGTCGTATTTATCATCATTAAAGTCACCTTCCTTACTTACTTATGGCGGCCATGAAATTCACTGGTTCTTGATTGTGCACCAATTAACCTATCAGATAATGGTACAATGTTTGCCTGGTGTTGCATATATCACGTCTGTTGTTGAAACACAAGAATGCCAGGTGACTTTGGGAGTGGATGATAATGTAAAGATCAATATAAATGTGGGAAATCTTGAACCGCCATCACCAGACACAACACATGTTTGGATCTGGCGGGGGGAGGGACTTGCCTGTGACGTCACGATGCCCCGCCTCCAGCCTGGCGCCGCTCTGTGTGTGTGTGTGTGTGTGTGTGTGTGTAGCCCCTGGGTTCATGTTGGCCACAGCCACCCACCGGCCGGTGGTCAGGTCAGTGGGCGGTGTGTGTGTGTGTGTGTGTGTGTGTGTGTGTAGTCCCTGGGTTCATGTTGGCCACAGCCACCCACCGGCCGGTGGTCAGGTCAGTGGGCGGTGTGTGTGTGTGTGTGTGTGTGTGTGTGTGTGTGTGTAGCCCCTGGGTTCATGTTGGCCACAGCCACCCACCCACCGGCCAGCCGGGTGGTAGTTTATAACTAAGACTGGTAGTTTCACATGCCACTTGGAGTGTCCCTCACTACAGAACTTGAGCAGCTCTTATCCTGAGGTGGAGCAGTTGATCCTCTCCACCAGGCTGGTACACTTGGTCTGCACCAGGTGGCTCCCTCCTGGTCATCCTGAGTGGTTGGTTGCTGTGTGGGATTTAATGACCACTGACTTGTGAAGGTCATTAGACCAACCATCATTTTATCATCTGATAAAACATGAAGCAACGCCAAATATTACATGATCCACCTAAACTATTGAGAATGATGAAGTCTGATATTGTTACGTTACGTCATCCAATCTTGCCACTCACATGTTACGGTAATCACGACTACATACATAGTGTTGTTACGACTGATATTACTGTATGTACTGTAGTAAAGTACTGTGTTTATGTGGATAACATGTGGACGTCAGAGGAAGCAAGAGCATCATCATATACAAATTCTCTATTCTATGTTGTATCCTCAATTTTGTCTGTGGTGATCGACACACTTTATCTCCCAAGATATTATCTTGCTCTTTCTTTCCATCATTCTTTAGTATTAAAGATTTTGTTCTCTCAAGCAAGATAGAATTTATCAATAATTTTTAATGTCATCTTGGGTCCAGGTAATGTTAGGTAGCGGTCATACAAGTTGTCCATGACCTTCATCATGTGGGTTGGGAAGGAGTCAGGAGGTGTGGCGTTGTACTCGGTGTACCACTTGCCAAGTTGGTCAGTGTGTATACCATGGAAGTTGCAGGGGAATCATCAGTCTGTATGTTAACAATTAGGTTGAGCAAATAACACTTGGACTCAGTGAAGGTAGAATGTTTTCCCACCAGACTGCATCCATTAATACGACTTAGATCAGAAGATCTAGCCTTAGGTAATTAGTTAGATCGAGATTATCAAAGCCTTTCATCATCTTTGCACTTCGTGACCATCTCTTTGTTAAGTTGTTACGTTGACGTATGATGAATCTAATATGGAGAACAAATTTAGGAGGAAACCTGGCAAAGCTACATATGAGTGATTTTACCGTTTGCAAGTAAACTACGATTTTGTAAAAACGAATAGCATCTATGTTGTGTATAGAAAACGTAACTCCTTAGCTGCATTCTCTATGAATGTCATCAAAAGTAAAACATAGACAAGGGAAGGAATGAGGCTTGACGATACGAAACATCACTCAATCGTGTCCTGCCTGCCCAGACCCTCCCTCGCCACACCACTGGCCATAACTTCATCAACACATTGCTTACTCCGTCAAGGTCATCCACACATTTTGCCTGGCTTGAACAACCGCTTGGCATTGGCATGAACCGCTGAATGTTTACACTTTCTGATTATCTGTAGTAGCTGATGCAGTTGCAAGATAGACTATTAAACCATTTTCTTACAATACTCGCTGGTAAGGAGACAATTTTCACAAAACACAGAGGTAACACTGCCTAAGAATCGGGCTTAAGAACAATTGTACGAACATAGGGTCACATTGGTACATCCACAAGGCACCAGTGGTCTTGGTGGCCTGAAATAGATTTGGAACCAAGAAGGATGATGGGTGTAGGGAGTAAACCTACCACAGACCATCATTAATTATGAAGAGTTGACAATGGTTACCTCCAGCCATAATCTATAAATCAATAGACAAATGTTAATGCAAACAAAGCATGAATTAAACAAGCAGGAAACACAATCCAATGTACCATTTTACGATAATTATGTCAAGTTGTCGCATCTGTTCATTACCTGACGTCGTCTTACGTTTCACCTTTAGTAACGTCTGCGAATTTCGTTGTAGTGAAACTAAGGCGACCCGAGACTCAATGTTAGTGATACACAAGAGGAAGAAATATAACTCCGAAGGTATAAAACAGTTGTGGACACACCAAACGCTTGACAAATATTCCTTAGTGGATGACAGAAAACACAAAGAGATCGTCCTTGTAAACTTATGATGAGGTTTGCTTGAAGAGTCTCCCTTCGTCATCGTCGTCCACAGGCGCCCTTTGCTGGGGTGTTTGTGGCGTGGACACAGTACTGGGACCTTCATGATAAATTATCTACAACGTTCCAGGTGTCCACATATCAGGGATATGACTGTCTACAACGGTGGCTGGAGTTAAAGTCACTGGATCATATATAAAACATACAAAGGTTAACATTGATTCTCTTAAGATTTCAAGGCAATGAAAGGTTTGTGGTGCAGTCTTTATGACTGAAGGTCATATTTAGATAGAGATTTATCAAATGGATATTACATCAACGTCACAGTAGCCGCTCTACATCAAAATATACGAGGCTATTATTTACAGTGACTGCACCCACTCTGCGGGAAAGCGCGTCTGCAGCTACATTGGATGAACCAGAAACAAAACGAAAATCTGGGTCAAATGTTTGTGTAGTTAAAAACCACCTCTGAAACTTTTCTGTAGGATCCTGTTGTTGAAAAATACCTAACAGTGCTCTGTGATCTGTATAAACTGTAATAAGGTAACCATATATGTATTTCTTAAAATGTTTGAGTGCCCAAACAACTGCAAGGCCTTCTAACTCAGTTATTGAGTATTTCGATTCCGTCTTTGAACATGAACGGCTCGAATAGGCTATGGGGAAAAGTCTACCCTTATTCAACTCCTGCATAAGTACAGCTCCAAGACCCTGTTTACAAGCATCTGTGTGCAAAATGAAGGGTTTCTCAAAGTTGGGGAATCGAAGGGTAGATGCTTCTATCAAGTGTCGCTTGAGTAAGTCAAACGCACTATCTTGTGCTGTAGACCACTGGAATGTAACTCCCTGTTTCAGAAGTGAAGTGAGTGGGTTTGCGATCTTTGCGAAATTAGATATAGATCTTCAATAATATCCTGCTAAACCAAGGAAGGATTTGACCTTATCTGTTGTGGAAGGGACTGGCCATTCTACAATTGTTTTGACTTTATGTGCATTAGGTTGAATACCGTTTTCATCAACGGTGTCACCTAAGTAATTCATTCTTGTTTGTAGAAAGGAACATTTGGATAACTTGACTTTTAGGTTTGCATCCTTAAGTCGTAGAAATACTTTCTCAAGACTTTTGAAATGAAAAGCAATATCTGGAGACATGACAATTATATCATCAAGATAAACCAATACATCTTGGCCCAACATGTGACGACAAATGTTAGTCATTAACCTTGAGAAGGTGATCACCGGTGAGGAATGAAGACCGAAGGCCATGATGCATATGAACTGCCAATGACCATCTGGCGTACTGAACACAGTCAGGGGGCGGCTTTCCTCTGACAAGGGAATCTGCCAAAATCCGCTCAATAAATCCAAAGTTGAAAATACCTTATTGTTACCGAGGCTATGAAGAAGCTCTGATACCACTGGTAATGGGAAACCATCTTTCAAAGTGACCTTGTTGTTGAGTTTTCTAAAATCTATGACTGGTCTAAAAGTTCCGTCCTTTTTCGGAACGATCAGAAGTGGTGAATTCCATGGTGATCGTGATTCCTCTATAACATTATCTTTCAACATGTCCTGAACAAGTTTGTTTGCTATGTCTCTCTGCACGTGTGGCAATCGATATGCTGGGACGTCAATGGGACGTGTGTTTTTCTCTAAGTTAATAATGTGAACATCCAAATGAGTTCTACCAAGTGGTTCTCCTGATAAGGCAATAGTAGACCTATACTGGTTAAGTAAGTCTGTTAACTGGTCAACATGTTTGGTTAATCCTACCTTGGATATCATGTCAGGGGTGATGGTGGGGAGCTGACTCAAGCCGTGCACTGCTGAGTCAGGGGTAGGAGGAGTAGGTGGTGGTGGGGTAATGGAATGTGAGACTAGACGGATGTTAAACTCATGCAACTCCTCGTCTTGAATTCCGGACTTCAAAACGGAGAATTCCACAAGCTTGGCCACTTTACGGAGACGGACAAGAGTGGGTCCCGTATTGGCAATGTATATGATGACCTCTCCATCTGTGGTCTCATGAATAGAGGCATCCATCGATAGTCGTGTGACAGTTAGTGATGAAGGTTCAGCAACTACTCTTAGTGCCAGATCACCCTGACTATGTCTCAGTCCATGATCAGTCATCCGTGTTCGAGAAAGTGAGAGAGGAGCCTTCGTTAATGTGTCACTATGCAGAGTCATGTTGGTTTTCAGTTTACCAGGGCAATGATCACGTGGACAAGTAGAAAGGATGCGTATTGTCTACCGTGAAGCAGGACGTGGGAGCAGATGTATTAATGACTCTGACTGAGTGAGAACTCTTCTCTGACAATGGCAGGAACGTATTATCAACACAAACCACATGATCAATAGGACAGATCTTATGTTGTGCCACACATAGAGTGGCGTCCTAGTAACAAGTTAGCAGGAAAAGTTACACCACGAACAATGTAAGGGGTTACTGTAACGACCGAGTCGCCTATGCGAATGCTCATTTTAATAGTGCCCCTTACGTCGAGATTTTCATTTGAGATACTTTGAAGGGATGGGTAAAAGTCCGAGCATTGACCAAGTTGAGTGCGCCCCATTAATGGTTGAATAAATTCATAATGAATGACATCTGCTTCCGCGCCACTGTCTAGAAAGATTGTGATTGGCTTATCCTGGAAAGATTGTGATTGTCTTATCCTGGAAAGAACCCACTAAATCAAAACCTGTAATGTGAGAAAATGGCGAAGAACGAAAATGTCTTAAGAGTTCCTTATGTGATGGAGTCGTGTCATGAGAGAGAGATTGTCATTGTTGATAATGACATGATGAACCTGTGTTAGATGACGTCTGTCTAGCTAATGCTCGACATTCCGCTGAAGTGTGTCTAGCGTTGCTATGATATGAACACCTGCTTGGTGGTGTTGGGCGCGAGCGGGTGAAGGTCAGCCTGATGTTTGACTGGAGGAAATCATGACTAGGTCGGCAGAATTGTGACGACCGAGGCTGTGATGACATGGGTCGTTGACTGCGTTTGTTCTAGTCAAGGCTCACGTGAGAATGAGTCCCATGTGTAAGGACTCAGATTCGCTTTATGTCCTGGTTGGCCACACCGGAAGCACGTCACTTTATGTGAGTGTTTGTCATCACTGAATCGCTGTATTTGACCATGAGAAGAATGATTGTGTTGACCACTAGAATGTTACGTCACATTTTGGGAAGCCGACACTCTCCCCAGTGTCTTGGTGTTGGAATATCCACCTTTCTTTTGAGTGTAATTCAACACTTTTGTTACTGTCCCACAATGATGGGTCGATGTTCTCATTAAGTAACCGTCGTCTGACGTCTGAACGTCAGGTCCTTGAGAATGAAGGTCATGTGTAATAAACGCATGAATGTTTGCACATGAGTTTCAGGATTCATCATGGCCGATATGCATGATGAGGATTCATAAGCCTGCCTAACTAATCTCATTCTTCCATGTAAGGTACTCCAGTGATCAGGGACTGACGTATCATCCAAGTATGTTGTGTTAAGAGCACGTAAAAGGACGTGTAGTAAACTATCTGAGAATGATTCCTCACAACCTGATGTAAACAACGTTTTAAATTCCTCCCAAGATGTACAGTTTCCAATGTCATCTGAGTCATAGACAACCCTAGCTTAATTGTTAGGCTGGTTGAAATCAATGAGGTTTTTAGCAGCCGATATAAGCACTCTGTCTCCTGAATCACCATTATGTTCAACAATGTCCTCTGCATTTCTAATCCACCGATCAGAATTTGACAGTGTACCATCAAATAACTCGTGTTGTTCCCTAGCTTGTTTTAGTGTGAAAACAGTTTTTTGTGAGGGATTTGATTGTCCTGAGTTTTTGTGATGTGGAGGGGGAGGTGGGTGTGGGTGTGGTAACGTGTAAGGAGGTTTCTGTGGGTCATCTGTGTCACCAGAATCTGTCAAAACAACTTTGTGTGACGTCGCCATTTTAGAAGGCTGGTTCCGTTTATAATAAGAGATTCTAGGTAATTTCCGAAGTACATATGAACCTTTACGATTACCGCATGGAATATCTTTGGACATGTAATACAATCTTACATAAAGTATGTAAGTAATAACCCCCAAAAAATATTCAAGATATAATTAACAATATTGACCTAATACAAAATACATAACATGAATATTATTTGAAAATATTGTAATGAAATAAAGGACATGAAAGGCTGGCATAACAGTATAACATATGAATACCAGACTCTGTATATGAGAGGTGCACATAATAGTATAATATATCAGTAATGGACTCTATATATGAAAGCAATCATCACTAAAAACAATAGTACCAATGTATGAAAACATAAGAAAGAATATATGCAAGAATAACTGATAATTTATATTAATTTGCTAAACTACAAAGATGAATAATCATACTACCCAAAATATATAGATGTCTCTATTTATAGACTAAGAACTAGTATCACACAAAAGGAGCATATCTCACAGAGTGAACCATTTTGACACAGTTCTTATCTGAATCATCAACTGACTCACTTCCCAAGCTCTCTCATCCACAACAGACAGCATACTTGCCCCTCTTTCCAAAACTCTTGCATTCACCTCCCTAACAACCCCATCCATAAACAAATTAAACAACCATGGAGACATCACACACCCCTGCCGCAAACCTACATTCACTGAGAGCCAATCACTGTCCTCTCTTCCTGCACGTACACATGCCTTATATCCTCGATAAAAACTTTTCACTGCTTCTAACAACTTGCCTCCCACACCATATATTCTTAATACCTTCCACAGAGCATCTCTATCAACTCTATCATATGCCTTCTCCAGATCCATAAATGGTACATACAAATCCATTTGCTTTTCTAAGTACTTCTCACATACATCCTTCAAAGCAAACACCTGATCCACACATCCTCTACCACTGCTGAAACCACACTGCTCTTCCCCAATCTGATGCTCTGCACATGCCTTCACCCTCTCAATCAATACCCTCCCATATAATTTCCCAGGAATAGTCAATAAACTTATACCTCTGTAATTTGAGCACTCACCTTTGTCCCCTTTGCCTTTGTACAATTGCACTATGCAAACATTCCGCCAATCCTCAGGCACCTCACCATGAATCATTCATTAAATAACCTTACCAACTAGTCAACAATACAGTCACCCCCTTTTTAAATGAATTCCACTGCAAAGCTATCCAAACCCGCTGCCTTGCCGGCTTTCATGTATAATCCCTGGGGATAGGGGAGAAAGAATACTTCGTGCGTATTCCCTGCGTGTTGTATAAGGCGACTAAAAGGGAAGGGAGTGGAGGGCTGGAAATCCTCCCCTCTCGTTTTTTCTTTTCTTTTTTTAATTTTCCAAAAGAAGGAGCAGAGAAGGGGGCCAGGTGAGCATATTCACCCAATGCCCAGTCCTCTGTTCTTAACGCTACCTTGCTAACGCGGGAAATGGCGAATAGTATGAAAGAAAAGAAAGATATATATAAAGTATGAATAAAGTGTGCGGGGTGGCGACGAGAATGAATAAAGACAGCAAGTATGAAGTATATACATGTGTATATAAGTATATGTATGTGTATGTATGAATATGTATAGGTTCAAATGCATAGGTATGTATATGGGCGTTTCTGCACGTGTATATGTATACATGTGTATGTGGGAGGGTTGGCCCATTCTTTCGTGTGATTCCTTTCGCTGCCTCGCTAACGCGGGATACAACGAGAAATTATAATTAAATAAAGTATACAAGTAATGGGAGTGTGTGTTTGTGGTAGTAGTGGGTGGGTGTGTTAAGCGTGGAAAGGAAGGCCAGTTAAAGTCCTTTTTTGTAGACTGGAGGTTTGAAAACGGGATTTAACGGGCCTCGGTGCCTCTATATATGGTGAAATACGTGCTTGCCATTGGTTGACAATGATCTACCAATGAGAGGGCTGCATTTGATATAGTTTGATAAGTTGTAAGGGTGACATTCCTATGTATTGTTTGTGTTAAGTATCAGTAATTAGGTAATGTCGTCTTCGGTGGTGCGAGCGCGTTTTGTGCACTAGCAGACACAAACTCCCTCCCTATTGGCTGAAGGAAAGCCATAAGCTCCGCCCACCCTGCCGTACTTGATCCGGATGAAGGTTGAAAGGCAATTTTTTACAATTATCTCTATGTATATAGGGAAAAAAGTAAGATATAATGGTGTCATAAGATAGAGCTTGCTGTGTTGTCTATGTTCCATAAGATATATACAAAGAAAAATGCACATTTCACAAAAAGCACACGATGATAGGCACAGAAGGTACAACTGCTACTTTTACGTCCATCTGACCCGGTATATATAAGAATGTTCCTATGTATACATCATCTTTTCTAGCCATTCGAGAAGGTTCTTGCTG
Source organism: Panulirus ornatus (assembly GCF_036320965.1). Taxonomy (NCBI): domain Eukaryota; kingdom Metazoa; phylum Arthropoda; class Malacostraca; order Decapoda; family Palinuridae; genus Panulirus; species Panulirus ornatus. Next base: position 4,210,635 of record NC_092235.1, on the reverse strand, counting down.
CTCCCGTCTCGGCCACGTGTTAACCACGTGGTTGATGAAGGATCAACGCCAGATCCCACGAAAAGAGAAGAAAGAAGAGAGAAGACAGAAGATAGAAGAGAGAAGACTGAAGAAAGAAGTGGATTGTAACGTTGCCTCCCGCGTTGGTCCTTCCCGCGGGAGACCGTTACGGTGACGACGCCGGCAGGCTGTTCCCTCACCACCCTCGCTGCTCCCCACACCCCCGCGTTGCCTCCACTCCATCTTCACATCCCTTTTTTATTTTTTATCTTTTATCATCCATCATCCATCTCTCGACCGTTTGGCTTGAGCAATCTCTACCCCAGCTTCCCCAACCCATTCTGGAAAACTCATTTTCCTGAGGAGTGGAGGCTGGAGTGGACCTGTTCTCACCTGACGGGGTGGAGACCCTCACACTATCTCTTACCTCTCCCCTACCTTGGACCGTCGAGCCTCCCTCACTCACGTTTTCTTGCACTAGGACACTGATGCCACCAACATGCCGCCCGACATACGTCTAAAATCCCTCAAAACTGATTGCCGCCCTCCTTCCACGTTCGAACTCCTGTCCATCGTCTTTAAGACCACTGAGATCCGTCCTACTAGGGTCATTCAATTACCCTCGAACAAATACCAGTTTAAGATTTGCTTGGGCAAAGATAGTGATTTAGATAGAATCCTATCTAAGCCTCTCCTTGATGAACTAGCTAAAAAAAACTACCAAATCGTTCAGGACCGCTGCCCCCTTCAAGCTAGATGTACTATTATTGCCTACAATGTTGATGAATCTATCTTGTCCCTCAGCCCTTCGGAGATTGTTGAAGCCATCAATGGTGAAAACAATGACGTTAATGTCATCAACGTCTATAAACCGAATAACTCCAGATCAATAAAGATACAATGTTCAAACCCGACCGAGGCCGATCGCCTGCTCCCCCGGGGAGTCCTGTTCCCCATGATCTCTGTGCCTGCAAAATCCCTGAAGAAAGATGAACATCTCGACGTACAACAATGTTTCAAATGTCTGAAATACCGACATGAGACTAAGAACTGTAAAGAACCCCACCAAACCTGTAGTCAATGCGCGGAAACTGGTCATGGTTTAGGTGTGTGCAAGGCTCAGGCAGCGATGTGTGTCAACTGTAAAGGTAGACATGTTGCTGTATCTGGACTATGCCCACGTAAGAAGGAGCAACTCCGCGCAGTGCGTCAGGCACGTTGATTGGTTTTGCAAACAATTCGCCTTCTTGTCCACATAATAAGTCTATGATACACTAGTTGTCTGTCTTGGACAATCGCATGTTTGCTAAATGGCGTCCTAGCTACGTTTATTCGTTTCTATCAACTAACTGCTTTGTATATATATATATATATATATATATATATATATATATATATATATATGTATGTATATATATATGTATATATATATATATATATATATATATAGCCAACCTGTGTTTACAAGATACTCAGGTTGTTTGAGTTGGCGAATGACAGGGGCTCTTGACGTAAACAATTACTGAGTGATTTCAAATGTAAAGTCATAACAGTTTACAGTTTCACATATTACCACATTCTTTCCCACCTGTAACAAAGTTCACAAGGAATAATCTTAGAGATGTTTAGGGGCATGTCATGCTCTCTCAGATCTATAAACTTGCACTGGTGAAGACATTTGATCAGACATAGTAGGATGTTTCTGAGTGGTGCTTTCTTGACATGGAGGCTCCAGGTTGTCACCAATATCTGATATTTCTTGATTGTTCAGTGGCTGAGACTCAGAGGGATTAGTATACACACTGTCACTTCTGTCACCAGTCAAAGATGCATGATGCCTTAATGAAATGGTAGTTACTCTGCCATCTGGAAGCTTGACATAATGAAATGGTAGTTACTCTGCCATCTGGAAGCTTGACATAATGAAATGGTAGTTACTCTGCCATCTGGAAGCTTGACATAATGAAATGGTAGTTACTCTGCCATCTGGAAGCTTGACATAATGAAATGGTAGTTACTCTGCCATCTGGAAGCTTGACATAATGAAATGGTAGTTACTCTGCCATCTGGAAGCTTGACATAATGAAATGGTAGTTACTCTGCCATCTGGAAGCTTGACATAATGAAATGGTAGTTACTCTGCCATCTGGAAGCTTGACATAATGAAATGGTAGTTACTCTGCCATCTGGAAGCTTGACATAGGCATACTCAAGATTGGCTTCCAATATTTCAACCTCACCCACCAGGGATTGTTCTTGCTATCCCACGTTTGCTGTCTTTAAGGGGGCCGGGCTTTTATGAATGAGCCTTGTAGGTAATATTCAGCCTGATGTGGACCTCCTAGAATGCTGAAAGAAATGCTAGTGCGGTGTACAGTTAGTAGAAGTGCACAACAATGATCAGATAGAATGGAGTGCATCTGGGAGAACTGTTTCCCACTGAGATACATCAAGGTTCTCTGTTCTGAGAGCCAGCATTATGATCTTCCATATAATTCCAATATACCTTTTGACCTGTCATTACCCCTAGGGTTGTAGGGAGTAGTACGACTGGTAGCTACCCATTTCTATTATGCAAAATCCTTTAGCTCTCCTGACATGAAGGCACACCTTTGTCAGAGTGGATATTTGCTGGCATAACACACATGGCAAACATCTGTATCAAACATCTGATAACAGTTCTGGTAGTCATGTTAGGGCTAGGGAAGACAATTGGAAACCGTGAGAATTCATCAAGGACAGTGTTTCTTGATTGTGATGGAAGTGGGCCTTTAAAATCCAAGTTCAGCCTTTTGTACAGCTGGGTTGCCTTAATCAGTAGGCCAGAGTCCGATTTGTAGAACTGAAGTTTGAGTTCAGAGCATATTTGACGAGGCAGTGATTCTTTTATCATCATCGATAGAATAGGGCAGATTTCAACCACGGACAAAGGCACCATTCAAAACACTCCGGGGTGGCAAAGGTTTTCATGTAGTTCCCTGAGTTTATCTGTAGTAGTAGCACCACACACATGTGAGAGTGCATCAGCAGGAGTATCTTCTTTACCTGGGCAGCACACAATATGGTTTTTGATTTTGCTAGCAGATTTAGGGTCGAACATGAACTCCACACCGAGCTGATCTGTAATAAGCTTAAAGTGATGTCCAACAAGATAGTGTTTCCACTTTCTAAGGGCTTTTACTAAGGCATATGCTTCTTTCTCTTCAGGGGAATGTTTCTGTTCACTATTAGAAAGAGTGTGAGAGAAGAATGCTACTGGACGACCATTCTGAGATAGTGTAGCAGTTATAGCATGGCCTGAAGCATCGGTGTCCATAGTGAAAGGAGACGTAGGGTCAATAGGTTTTACCACCGAATCCGCAATATCTTTAAGTTCTCAAAAGTTAGTTCTGCATCAGTAGACAGAGTAAATCCATCAGCATGCAAGAGAGGATGGATCTTTTCAGAAAAATTAAGTATCTAACGGGAGTAATGTGCAAGCATCCCCATTGATCTCTGTAAGGAAGCTGTATCCTTGGGGAGTGAAAGATTTAACATTGAATGAAGGCGCTCTGGGTATGGTCTGATCACTCCCTCTTTTACAAGTACCCTAGAAAAATTATGGCTTATAAAATCACATGTTATCCCTGGGGATAGGGGAGAAACAATACTTCCCACGTATTCCCTGCGTGTCATAGAAGGCAACTAAAAGGGGAGGGAGCGGGAGGCTAGAAAATCGTCCCCTATCGTTTTTTTTTTCTAATTTTCCAAAAGAAGGAAAAGAGAAGGGGATTAGGTGAGGATATTCCCCCAAAGGCCCAGTCCTCTGTTCTTAACGCTACCTCGCTAACGCGGGAAATGGCAAATAGTTTGAAAAAAAAAATATACATATATTTACAGAGTTATAAGTTCGTTGAGTATTTCTGGTAAATTATATGGGAGGGTATTGATTGAGAGGGTGAAGGCATGTACAAAGCATCAGATTGGGGAAGAGCAGTGTGGTTTCAGAAGTGGTAGAGGATGTGTGGATCAGGTGTTTGCTTTGAAGAATGTATGTGAGAAATACTTAGAAAAGAAAATGGATTTTTATGTAGCATTTATGGATCTCGAGAAGGCATATGATAGACTTGATAGAGATACTCTGTGGAAGGTATTAAGAATATAGGGTGTGGGAGGCAAGTTGTTAGAAGCAGTGAAAAGTTTTTATCGAGGATGTAAGGCATGTGTACGTGTAGGAAGAGAGGAAAATGATTGATTCTCAGTGAATGTAGGTTTGCGGCAGGGTTGTGTGATGTCTCCATGGTTGTTTAATTTGTTTATGGATGGGGTTGTTAGGGAGGTGAATGCAAGAGTTTTGGAAAGAGGGGCAAGTATGAAGTCTGTTGTGGATGAAAGAGCTTGGGAAGTGAGTCAGTTGTTGTTCGCTGATGATACAGCGCTGGTGGCTGGTTCATGTGAGAAACTGCAGAAGCTGGTGACTGAGTTTGGTAAAGTGTGTGAAAGAAGAAAGTTAAGAGTAAATGTGAATAAGAGCAAGGTTATTAGGTACAGTAGGGTTGAGGGTCAAGTCAATTGGGAGGTAAGTTTGAATGGAGAAAAACTGGAGGAAGTAAAGTGTCTTAGATATCTGGGAGTGGATTTGGCAGCGGATGGAACCATGGAAGCGGAAGTGAATCATAGGGTGGGGGAGGGGCCAAAAATTTTGGGAGCCTTGAAGAATGTGTGGAAGTCGAGAACATTATCTCGGAAAGCAAAAATGGGTATGTTTGTAGGAATAGTGGTTCCAACAATGTTGTATGGTTGCGAGGCGTGGGCTATGGATAGAGTTGTGCGCAGGAGGATGGATGTGCTGGAAATGAGATGTTTGAGGACAATGTGTGGTGTGAGGTGGTTTGATCGAGTAAGTAATGTAAGGGTAAGAGAGATGTGTGGAAATAAAAAGAGCGTGGTTGAGAGAGCAGAAGAGAGTGTTTTTAAATGGTTTGGGCACATGGAGAGAATGAGTGAGGAAAGATTGATCAAGAGGATATATGTGTCGGAGGTGGAGGGAACGAGGAGAAGTGGGAGACCAAACTGGAGGTGGAAAGATGGAGTGAAAAAGATTTTGAGTGATCGGGGCCTGAACATGCAGGAGGGTGAAAGGCGGGCAAGGAATAGAGTGAATTGGATCGATGTGGTATACCGGGGTTGACTGCTGTCAGTGGATTGAATCAGGGCATGTGAAGCGTCTGGGGTAAACCATGGAAAGTTGTGTTGGGCCTGGATGTGGAAAGGGAGCTGTGGTTTCGGGCATTATTGCATGACAGCTAGAGACTGAGTGTGAACGAATGGGGCCTTTGTTGTCTTTTCCTAGCGCTACCTCGCACACATGAGGGGGGAGGGGGATGGTATTCCATGTGTGGCGAGGTGGCGATGGGAATGAATAAAGGCAGACAGTGTGAATTGTGTGCATGGATATATATGTATGTGTGTGTGTGTGTATATATATGTGTACATTGAGATGTATAGGTATGTATATTTGCGTGTGTGGACGTGTATGTATATACATGTGTATGGGGGTGGGTTGGGTCATTTCCTTCGTCTGTTTCCTTGCGCTACCTCGCAAACGCGGGTGACAGCGACAAAGCAAAATAAATAAAAAAAATAAAATATATATATATAAATATATATATATATATATATATATATATATATATATATATATATATATATATATATATATATATATATATATATATATATATATATATATATATATATATATATGGATTTGTATGTAGCATTTATGGATCTGGAGAAGGCATATGATAGAGTTGATAGAGATGCTCTGTGGAAGGTATTAAGAATATATGGTGTGGGAGGCAAGTTGTTAGAAGCAGTGAAAAGTTTTTATCGAGGATGTAAGGCATGTGTACGTGTAGGAAGAGAGGAAAGTGATTGGTTCTCAGTGAATGTAGGTTTGCGGCAGGGGTGTGTGATGTCTCCATGGTTGTTTAATTTGTTTATGGATGGGGTTGTTAGGGAGGTAAATGCAAGAGTCCTGGAAAGAGGGGCAAGTATGAAGTCTGTTGGGGATGAGAGAGCTTGGGAAGTGAGTCAGTTGTTGTTCGCTGATGATACAGCGCTGGTGGCTGATTCATGTGAGAAACTGCAGAAGCTGGTGACTGAGTTTGGTAAAGTGTGTGGAAGAAGAAAGTTAAGAGTAAATGTGAATAAGAGCAAGGTTATTAGGTACAGTAGGGTTGAGGGTCAAGTCAATTGGGAGGTGAGTTTGAATGGAGAAAAACTGGAGGAAGTGAAGTGTTTTAGATATCTGGGAGTGGATCTGTCAGCGGATGGAACCATGGAAGCGGAAGTGGATCATAGGGTGGGGGAGGGGGCGAAAATTTTGGGAGCCTTGAAAAATGTGTGGAAGTCGAGAACATTATCTCGGAAACCAAAAATGGGTATGTTTGAAGGAATAGTGGTTCCAACAATGTTGTATGGTTGCGAGGCGTGGGCTATGGATAGAGTTGTGCGCAGGAGGATGGGTGTGCTGGAAATGAGATGTTTGAGGACAATGTGTGGTGTGAGGTGGTTTGATCGAGTAAGTAACGTAAGGGTAAGAGAGATGTGTGGAAATAAAAAGAGCGTGGTTGAGAGAGCAGAAGAGGGTGTTTTGAAGTGGTTTGGGCACATGGAGAGAATGAGTGAGGAAAGATTGACCAAGAGGATATATGTGTCGGAGGTGGAGGGAACGAGGAGAAGAGGGAGACCAAATTGGAGGTGGAAGGATGGAGTGAAAAAGATTTTGTGTGATCGGGGCCTGAACATGCAGGAGGGTGAAAGGAGGGCAAGGAATAGAGTGAATTGGAGCGATGTGGTATACAGGGGTTGACGTGCTGTCGGTGGAGTGAATCAAGGCATGTGAAGCGTCTGGGGTAAACCATGGAAAGCTGTGTAGGTATGTATATTTGCGTGTGTGGACGTGTGTATGTACATGTGTATGGGGGGGGGGGTTGGGCCATTTCTTTCGTCTGTTTCCTTGCGCTACCTCGCAAACGCGGGAGACAGCGACAAAGTATAAAAAAAAAAAAAAGTGTGTGGAAGAAGAAAGTTAAGAGTAAATGTGAATAAGAGCAAGGTTATTTGGTACAGTAGGGGTGAGGGTCAAGTCAATTGGGAGGTGAGTTTGAATGGAGAAAAACTGGAGGAAGTGAAGTGTTTTAGATATCTGGGAGTGGATCTGTCAGCGGATGGAACCATGGAAGCGGAAGTGGATCATAGGGTGGGGGAGGGGGCGAAAATTTTGGGAGCCTTGAAAAATGTGTGGAAGTCGAGAACATTATCTCGGAAAGCAAAAATGGGTATGTTTGAAGGAATAGTGGTTCCAACAATGTTGTATGGTTGCGAGGCGTGGGCTATGGATAGAGTTGTGCGCAGGAGGATGGATGTGCTGGAAATGAGATGTTTGAGGACAATGTGTGGTGTGAGGTGGTTTGATCGAGTAAGTAACGTAAGGGTAAGAGAGATGTGTGGAAATAAAAAGAGCGTGGTTGAGAGAGCAGAAGAGGGTGTTTTGAAATGGTTTGGGCACATGGAGAGAATGAGTGAGGAAAGATTGACCAAGAGGATATATGTGTCGGAGGTGGAGGGAACGAGGAGAAGAGGGAGACCAAATTGGAGGTGGAAAGATGGAGTGAAAAAGATTTTGTGTGATCGGGGCCTGAACATGCAGGAGGGTGAAAGGAGGGCAAGGAATAGAGTGAATTGGAGCGATGTGGTATACAGGGGTTGACGTGCTGTCAGTGGATTGAATCAAGGCATGTGAAGCGTCTGGGGTAAACCATGGAAAGCTGTGTAGGTATGTATATTTGCGTGTGTGGACGTATGTACATGTGTATGGGGGGGGGGGTTGGGCCATTTCTTTCGTCTGTTTCCTTGCGCTACCTCGCAAACGCGGGAGACAGCGACAAAGTATAAAAAAAAAAAAAAGTGTGTGGAAGAAGAAAGTTAAGAGTAAATGTGAATAAGAGCAAGGTTATTTGGTACAGTAGGGGTGAGGGTCAAGTCAATTGGGAGGTGAGTTTGAATGGAGAAAAACTGGAGGAAGTGAAGTGTTTTAGATATCTGGGAGTGGATCTGTCAGCGGATGGAACCATGGAAGCGGAAGTGGATCATAGGGTGGGGGAGGGGGCGAAAATTTTGGGAGCCTTGAAAAATGTGTGGAAGTCGAGAACATTATCTCGGAAAGCAAAAATGGGTATGTTTGAAGGAATAGTGGTTCCAACAATGTTGTATGGTTGCGAGGCGTGGGCTATGGATAGAGATGTGCGCAGGAGGATGGATGTGCTGGAAATGAGATGTTTGAGGACAATGTGTGGTGTGAGGTGGTTTGATCGAGTAAGTAACGTAAGGGTAAGAGAGATGTGTGGAAATAAAAAGAGCGTGGTTGAGAGAGCAGAAGAGGGTGTTTTGAAATGGTTTGGGCACATGGAGAGAATGAGTGAGGAAAGATTGACCAAGAGGATATATGTGTCGGAGGTGGAGGGAACGAGGAGAAGAGGGAGACCAAATTGGAGGTGGAAAGATGGAGTGAAAAAGATTTTGTGTGATCGGGGCCTGAACATGCAGGAGGGTGAAAGGAGGGCAAGGAATAGAGTGAATTGGAGCGATGTGGTATACAGGGGTTGACGTGCTGTCAGTGGATTGAATCAAGGCATGTGAAGCGTCTGGGGTAAACCATGGAAAGCTGTGTAGGTATGTATATTTGCGTGTGTGGACGTATGTACGTGTATGGGGGGGGGGGTTGGGCCATTTCTTTCGTCTGTTTCCTTGCGCTACCTCGCAAACGCGGGAGACAGCGACAAAGTATAAAAAAAAAAAAAAAAAAAAAAAAAAAAAAAAATATATATATATATATATATATATATATATATATATATATATATATATATATATATATATATATATATATATATATATATATATATATATATATATATATGTATATATTCTTCTTCTTTTACACTATTCGCCATTTCCCGCGTTAGCGAGTTTGAGCCAAGAACAGAGAACTGGGCCCCTGAGGGAATATTCTCACCTGGCCCCCTTCTCTGTTCCTTCTTTTGGAAAATTAAAGAAGAAATAATGAGAGGGGAGGATTTCCAGCCCCCGCTCCCTCCCCTCACCTTCTACGACACGCAGGGAATACGTGGGAAGTATTCTTTCTCCCCTATCCCCAGGGATATGTATATATATATATATATATATATATATATATATATATATATATATATATATATATATATATATATATTTGGATATATGGATTTGTATGTAGCATTTATGGATCTGGAGAAGGCATATGATAGAGTTGATAGAGATCCTCTGTGGAAGGTGTTAAGAATATATGGTGTGGGAGGCAAGTTGTTAGAAGCAGTGAAAAGTTTTTATCGAGGATGTAAGGCATGTGTACGTGTAGGAAGAGAGGAAAGTGATTGGTTCTCAGTGAATGTAGGTTTGCGGCAGGGGTGTGTGATGTCTCCATGGTTAATTTGTTTATGTATGTGGTTGTTAGGGAGGTGAATGCAAGAGTTTTGGAAAGAGGGGAAAGTATGAAGTCTGTTGTGGATGAGAGAGCTTGGGAAGTGAGTCAGTTGTTGTTCGCTGATGATACAGCGTGGTGGCTGATTCATGTGAGAAACTGCAGAAGCTGGTGACTGAGTTTGGTAAAGTGTGTGAGAGAAGAAAGTTAAGAGTAAATGTGAATAAGAGCAAGGTAATTAGGTACAGTAGGGTTGAGGGTCAAGTCAATTGGGAGGTAAGTTTCAATGGAGAAAAACTGGAGGAAGTAAAGTGTTTTAGATATCTGGGAGTGGATCTGGCAGCGGATGGAACCATGGAAGCGGAAGTGGATCATAGGGTAGGGGAGGGGGCGAAAATCCTGGGAGCCTTGAATAATGTGTGGAAGTCGAGAACATTATCTCGGAAAGCAAAAATGGGTATGTTTGAAGGAATAGTGGTTCCAACAATGTTGTATGGTTGCGAGGCGTGGGCTATGGATAGAGTTGTGCGCAGGAGGATGGATGTGCTGGAAATGAGATGTTTGAGGACAATGTGTGGTGTGAGGTGGTTTAATCGAGTAAGTAACGTAAGGGTAAGAGAGATGTGTGGAAATAAAAAGAGCGTGGTTGAGAGAGCAGAAGAGGGTGTTTTGAAATGGTTTGGGCACATGGAGAGAATGAGTGAGGAAAGATTGACCAAGAGGATATATGTGTCGGAGGTGGAGGGAACGAGGAGAAGTGGGAGACCAAATTGGAGGTGGAAAGATGGAGTGAAAAAGATTTTGTTTGATTTGAGCCTGAACATGCAGGAGGGTGAAAGGAGGGCAAGGAATAGAGTGAATTGGATCGATGTGGTATACCGGGGTTGACGTGCTGTCAGTTTATTGAATCAGGGCATGTGAAGCGTCTGGGGTAAACCATGGAAAGCTGTGTAGGTATGTATATTTGCGTGTGTGGACGTATGTATCTACATGTGTATGGGGGTGGGTTGGGCCATTTCTTTCGTCTGTTTCCTTGCGCTACCTCGCAAGCGCGGGAGACAGCGACAAAGCAATATATATATATATATATATATATATATATATATATATATATATATATATATATATATATATATATATATATATATATATATATATATATACATATATATATATATATATATATATATATATATATATATATATATATATATATATATATATATATATATATATATATATATATATTATATTTTATTGCTGTCTCCCGCGTTAGCGAGGTAGCGCAAGGAAACAGACGAAAGAATGGCCCAACCTATCCTTATGCACATGTACATACCTATACATTTCAACGTATATATACATATACATGCACAGACATATACATATATGCACATGTACATATTCATACATGCTGTTTTCTTCTATTCCATCGCCACCCCGCCACACATGAAATGACAACCCCTCACCCCGCGTGCGCGCGAGGTAGCGCTGGGAAAAGACAACAAGGGCCAAATTCCTTCACACTCACAGTCTCTAGCTGTCATGTATAATTCACCGAAACTACAGCTCTCACAGGCCCCACAAAACTTTCCATGGTTTACCCCAGACGCTTCACATGCCCTGGTTCAATCCATTGATAGCACGTCGACCCCGGTATACTACATCGTTCCGATTCACTCTATTCCTTGCACGCCTTTCACCCTCCTGCATGTTTATGCCTCGATCACTCAAAATCTTTTTCACTCCTTCTTTCCACCTCCAATCTGGTCTCCCACTTCTCGCTTCCTTCACCTCTGAAACATATATTCTCTTTGATTTTGATTTTGACGAATTTTTTTGAGAAGTTTATGAAAACCAAACTTTACCAACAAGTCCAACAATTTACCGATCGCTTTCATTTCGCTTATACGAGAAATCGAGGTGTAGAGGATGTAACTCTGTGCTTTATTGATTATGTTCTCGATCATATGAACAGATCTAATATTACCGATATACAACATTTTGTAGATTTTTCTAGTACTTTCAACACCATTCAGCATCATATAATGATGCATAAACTTAATAACATGAATGTCAATTCTAACTAAACTCTCTGTTTTCCTTACAGGAAGGCCTCAATATGTTCAATTTCTTACATGAAAAATTGGATATCATGATAACAAATACAAGTGGAGCCTGGAGGAGGATGGTGTGGTCAGCCAGTAAACTAGTGAGTGTTGGTGTCATGTTGGCCAGGTGGAGCACAGAGGTGGATGGTGTGGTCAGCCAGTATACTAGTGAGTGTTGGTGTCATGTTGGCCAGGTGGAGCACAGAGGTGGATGGTGTGGTCAGCCAGTATACTAGTGAGTGTTGGTGTCATGTTGGCCAGGTGGAGCACAGAGGTGGATGGTGTGGTCAGCCAGTATACTAGTGAGTGTTGGTGTCATGTTGGCCAGGTGGAGCACGGAGGTGGATGGTGTGGTCAGCCAGTATACTAGTGAGTGTTGGTGTCATGTTGGCCAGGTGGAGCACAGAGGTGGATGGTGTGGTCAGCCAGTATACTAGTGAGTGTTGGTGTCATGTTGGCCAGGTGGAGCACGGAGGTGGATGGTGTGGTCAGCCAGTACACTAGTGAGTGTTGGTGTCATGTTGGCCAGGTGGAGCACATAGGTGGATGATGTGGTCAGCCAGTATACTAGTGAGTGTTGGTGTCATGTTGGCCAGGTGGAGCACAGAGGTGGATGGTGTGGTCAGCCAGTATACTAGTGTTGGTGTCATGTTGGCCAGGTGGAGCACAGAGGTGGATGGTGTGGTCAGCCAGTATACTAGTGTTGGTGTCATGTTGGCCAGGTGGAGCACAGAGGTGGATGGTGTGGTCAGCCAGTATACTAGTGAGTGTTGGTGTCCTGTTGGCCAGGTGGAGCACAGAGGTGGATGGTGTGGTCAGCCAGTATACTAGTGCTGGTGTCATGTTGGCCAGGTGGAGCACAGAGGTGGATGGTGTGGTCAGCCAGTATACTAGTGAGTGTTGGTGTCATGTTGGCCAGGTGGAGCACAGAGGTGGATGGTGTGGTCAGCCAGTATACTAGTGAGTGTTGGTGTCATGTTGGCCAGGTGGAGCACAGAGGTGGATGGTGTGGTCAGCCAGTATACTAGTGAGTGTTGGTGTCATGTTGGCCAGGTGGAGCACAGAGGTGGATGGTGTGGTCAGCCAGTATACTAGTGAGTGTTGGTGTCATGTTGGCCAGGTGGAGCACAGAGGTGGATGGTGTGGTCAGCCAGTATACTAGTGAGTGTTGGTGTCATGTTGCCAAGTTATGTATGCAGATGATGCCGTTCTCCTAAGTCAATGTACAAATGATGATGACGTGTATCCGGAAGTTGAACATTTTACGTTATGATGTAATGATAATGACCTTGAACTCAATGTTCAGAAAACAAAACAAATGATTGTAAATCACATTAGCTTACCAGTGGCTCAGGTACATTTATATGTTAGTGGTGAACTTGTAGAATCTGTGAAGGAATGTAATTACTTGATAATGACTTTTCTTTCAATAGAAATATGGAGGCACTGTACAAAAACGTAATTTCTAGAATGTATTTTGTTAGGAATCTTAGCAACCTTAAAATTAACACTAAAACTATAGATTTATTTTATACAGCTTTTATACAGTCAGTAATCTCATTATCATTCACATGTTGGTAGGCAAACTGGAATTCAGATCAAAACATAAATAGACAAAAGTTATCAAGAACTGCATTAAATTAGGAATACCAGTTCACTACTAGAAATATACACAAAATGTTAATGAGGTAATAAATTACCTACGATGAAAAGATATTGTGTTTAGGATTATGAAGAGCAAGGAAGAAAATAGACCCAGATGAGCCAGTGTCCGGGCTCGGCCACTCCTCCATATTGTTTCCCCGGTAGCCACTTGGGCAGCGCTACTGTGCGTCGACTCCCTATTGGTGGACCGCTGCTGCTCGTGATTCATGATTGGTCCTCCGCGGACCAGTGGTTACTGTGATTGGTCCTCTGCGGACCAGTGGTTACTGTGATTGGTCCTCCGCGGACCAGTGGTTACTGTGATACGTTCCCGTGGTATATTGATTAGGGCCGCAGTTGGCCGTGCTGTCTTACCTTACCTGGTACATGTATAATGGACACACGTAAAACATGTTATCTTTTCATATTTTTTCTTGAGAGAAATCTTAATAAACTTCAAAAACGGAAAGAGTAACACAAATGTCAAAACATAATATATTACTCACGTGTATATTCATATTTCTACATCTAGATGAAACAGACGAATGTGTTACATATTTTGAAATGTTACTCAGGACTGAACGTATGTATATTGATAGATCTTAATAAGTGGGAGCAGTTAAGGTCAGAACTGGTAAAAGAGACCTTCCCTTATTTACCGTTTTTTTTTCTTTGGCTTAGCTTAGCTCTTTAGCTTAGTGAAGCATTCCCCCATTTCCTCCCCTAAATTTCATTTGTGTTTATTTTCTGTGTTTACTCTTCTCTTTTTGTGTTTACAGACAAGTGGTTGTTGACCGGTATTTCTGGTGTTGCTGGACCACTGGTACATCTCACGAAGGTTGTTTGGACACAATTGTGCGACCATGTGAGAGGTGATGACAGCAGGAGAACTCCACCCAGCTTGGTACGTCCAGCCGGCCCTACTGTGGGGCGCTTGTCTGTCTGATCAGCTGCCTCGTATATTGTCTTAGAGAAGATGTAAGGTGTTACAAGTACCTTTTGTGTGGGGTGGTACCACACGCCACCCCAGAATCTGGGGTCTAGCCCCACTGGTATGGACTCTAGTAAGCCAACCACTCACTACTCCCGTAGTGGGTAGTTAGTGGTGTTGACCGACCTACGCTGGACATTAAGTGCACAAATGCAGAATTTGTTATGTTACATGTGACCGGTTCAACGCTTCCCTCAACCCCTTCCTCATCAAGAAAGTGATTGATGGCCTGGCTCGATATTTCGCCTAAGGGCTGAGGAGTCTTATTCAAGAATTATTAACATCTTCATCCTAGCCGTAATGAACAGAAATAATTAACAGAGCTTTTATATCCCAGCTACAGTGAAGGAAATGAATACAACTGAGAGGAGATCAATTTCATACACATTGGTGGATGACTGATGGAAATTATTAAGTTCTTATTCGAATTTTGTCTTATCTTGATTTTGTTGATTTTCATTGACCAGTAAATCTTGACCTGCACAAGGTAAGGCTGCCAATAACTTTTGCACATGTCATCCAAAAACTATATCACTACACATCTTGTGCTTTATATTTTGAAACACAGAATGAAGAAGTTTGATATACCTTACTTGGGTCTGGTCATGTAGTGATGTGCTGGCTATCCTTATTTGACAATTATGTTGCACATGATAGGAAAGCTGTTTGGTAAAACTGGAGGGATGAAGGAACTTTATTTAATGGAAGTACCAGATACTTCTTGGTTCCTGTTCTCTACAGTCTGCTATATTGAAAACTATCTTGTGTTTGTTGATAAAACTTTATGAATATTTGATATTTATGTAAAAATTGGAGTGCATGAATGAATTAATATGAAATATACAATAATGAAAGAATACTTGTAAAATCTGGAAAAAATCTAAACTTTACATTTCAGAATAAAAACATTGCAGTTATATTTCTGCTTGAACATTACATTTCATTTCACATTCTATTATTTATGCCTCCTTTTCTCTGTAAGTCCTCATGAATGAATGGAATGGCTACAAAAGCCAAAATGAGTTCAAAACTAATTCAGTTGATGTATGGGTAAACCATAGCAATGAGAGGAATACATATGAAAATTATTGGTTTGATGAAAGGTACAAAAAAAAAGGCAGCTGCAGATGTACATCTCATAGCAAAGAGTAAGTTAAACAATGAAACAATTTACAAGATTAGTAATATTACAGCCATTTTTGTTGGTGAAGCCATAATGCAAGAATAAACTGAAGTCCAAATAATAAGAATCAGAAGTACATAATGTGTTGTGAAAACTGGTACCAGAATGAAGTAATTAAACACAAGAAGATATGTATAAGCATAAAACAGAAAATCCATGAAATGATAAAATTATTAACGGAATAATGATAGTTACACCAAAATAAATATTTCATGCAATTTCAAGGAAAAACAAACAAGCTCAACTAAATACTTTAAACAACGTGGCAACATGAAGAAAAGAAAAAAGCTTTGGAATTGAGTGCCTTCCACAGTATTAGGGACAGCTGCTGGGCCTCACTGTAGCTACTTCTGGGACGGTTGCCAATCTTCCTCGTATTCCCTCATGACCACAGCGCCAAACCGACTCCCGCCATCAGGCCGAGACGCACAAACATTTCTGACAAAATTGAGACAACCACTTTCGCGTCAGTTATGACACCAAGTGAATTTATACGACAATTACGTTCAAGATGCTTGGTTTTTCGTTCATGGATTGAACAGAAGCAACCAACGATGGTTGCTACTGCCCAATCCATGAAGTCCCCCCCACCACGGAAAGGTAACCAAGCTTCGGGGGGGATGGGTGTTTACCCTGACGCCAACAGCGAAACTCAATATAGTATTTTCATTACAACTTTCCTTAATCTTGAAAAATGAATCAATCAGAGGGAACAATAGCCCCAGCCATATGAAAATTGGCTAACCGAATCCTTGCGCATTGTGTAGAAAGTGATTTCTTTGAGGGTTGCTTTATGGAAGGCACGGTAGCGTCGGAAGAGTTTCATTTTTTCTTTGAAGACGAAGGAAATTATCCCCGTGAATTTATGTATTTTTGGGGGGCGGGATAATGTTCCCATTTTTGTTCTTTCTTTGTTTTTCAACGTCCCTACGTAGATATTATGTGTCATCCACTACTGGGAGAAAGCCAGACTTCCGCCAGATTAACGTAATCCTTGGCTGGGCGAAACTAAAGTTGTCTTGGTGTTGGTTCCTCAGTGATAACCCAAACACAAACACAAACACACCACCAGTGTCCACTCTTGGGCCGTGTTCTCCTGCAGCACCAACAGGAAGAAAGAACTCAGGTTCCTCACCAACTGAATCTTTTGGCACGGGGAGCGTGTGTCATCTCGACACGCCTTTTAACGCCCGTACGTGGTGCGGAGTGCAGTCGGTCTGTAACGTAGGACATGTCATGTGTTATTGGTCCCAGTCGGTCTAGAACGCTGGGCCTGACATGTGTTGGGGGACCAAGTCGGTCTTGAATAGTGGGCCTAACAGGTCTTGAGACCTGCCATTTCTCCCTGAAGGTGGGCCTGACAAGTGGGGTGGGCTGCATTTCCTCATGGATGGTGGGTCTGGTAGGGCGTGTGGGCTGCAGTGCCACTTGAGTGGGCGAGGTCACTTGGCCAGCATCAGTGGGACGGTGAGGTTTCACTTTTGCACAGCGACCGTTGACGGAAAGTGGTGTCACGTCGGCAAGAAGTGCCTTCTTGTAGGAGGCATAGCAGGGTTACTGGATGACGGCAATCCCGCGGTGGTTCTCGTACATGGATGCAGCAAGGATACTTCTCCGTGGTGGGGCTCGCTTCGTGGTTGGTGGATGTGGCCCTCCCCGCCACATGGTCACAGTGGTTGACCTATTTTACGTCAACACATTACGAGGTCAACCTTCACCAAATCCATATGGCGTTCATACCAGCTTCACCCATATTCCATTTCCTCCAATTCCACTTCTGGGTATTCCACCTCCATATCCATACAGCCAAATTCCACTCCATCCATGACTTCCACGTCCGGGTATTCCACCAATTCCACTCCATCCATCTCTTCAACGTCTGGGTGTTCCACCTCCATATCCACACAGCCAAATTCCACTCCATCCATCACTTCCACGTCTGGGTATTCCACTTCCATGTCCACACAGCCATAGCCCATGTCAAATACATGGACATATTCAAATTCCATCTCCTGGACAAAGGAGGATCGTCCTACTTCCTTGGTGAACATTATTATATTGAAGTGTTCGAGGAAAGGTTGAGGGAGCTTGCAAGGCGGAGCAGAGATGTTCACTCGACAGAGGTCACAGCTCAAATGATGCTCTCGGTCCCGGCTCCCGCCTTATATAACCTGGGAACTGATCATATCCTAGCATAGCTTAATATAGAGAAGTCTAATATAGTGAAGTCAATACTTTAATACAGTTAAGTTTATTTCTCAATAGTTTAATACATGTGCCACACAACAGTTCCTTCACCCGTACAATGTCCCATCATAGAACTCAAGGATTGTCATTATAATTCGTTTTTATCAGCAGAAATTAAAGTGACTAAAGATAAGTGGTTTAATATGTTATGTGTGTTCTCTGTCATCATAAAGATGGCCATCTACCATGATGTGTAAAGAAAACATCAATTTTGTCGAGGCTGTGGTGAAGATAAGAACACAATGATATGATAATGTGGTCATACAATGGTGTAGTCAAGATGTTGTGTTAGAACTATGTAGTGAAGATGGGAGTGTAGTGAAGAGGAGGATTTAGTGAATATATATATGGTTCTTCACGCTGAGCCATTCCATATAGATGAATATATCTATAATCTAATTGCGGTAAATTACCATATGACTTTAACGGCACCAGCCAGCAGGAAAAATGTCGGATATAGGAGTGACTGAATATTTTGTCGGGTACAGAAATAATTGAATATTTGGTACGATCGATCAAAATGCTTTTTATAGGCAAATAATTTCTGATTTTTCAAATGATTTTTTCCATCTGTTGGAACTGGTGTAAGTAATTAAAGATATGAAAACCGATGGAAAAGTTCAGTTTAACGCTTTTACGAATGTCTTGCTGCGTGTTTGGGAAGAGCAGTAAACTACAGGAATATATTGGTCTAATGTCCCCTGCTCGTCCAACAGCAGATATTGTTTGGTCTGAGACATTATTTCTGGTGGAGGTGGATTCTCTCCGGCATTGCGTAAATCTCTTCCACAAACTTGCGCCATTTTGCACAAATACAGATCCGATATGATGCATTTCCCAGCTCTGTTACGTTATGGACCCTAGTCATCCTAGCCTAACCTAGCCTAAATAAAAGGTGTGGAATAATGTGCAACATTTCTCCTTCATAACAAGTGATAATAAACCTAGGCTATACAGCAACCAGGAACGTCCATATTTGTCTAACTTCTCATATGTCTGTGTCATCTGTCTGCAAACATGTCGACCATTACCATGAGGGCAATTGCGGCTTTTGATTTTGAATATCTCATGTTTTCTCTCTGCCGTGAGATCTTCATACTTAAATGAAATGGTGGGCCGTAAGAAATATATGTCCATCGAAGGTAAAATCTATGGCTCAGTTCTATCATCAGTTTCTAAGAAAACTGAAAAGGTGAGGTGCCAACGAGATTCGAACTCGGATTGCTGGATCCAAAGTCCGGAGTGCTAACCCTTACACCATGGGACCTGATGAGAAAAGATGTGATTTCATCTAAATGTTTTACATATAATCAACCAGAGGCCATTCCTCCCTCCCTACCTGCAGGGTTCAAGGTTTTCTAGAAGGTTCTCGAAGATTCTGGGTAGGAACTGCCATTGAGAGGACGTAGTTATACGTATCATTAATGATATTATTGTTGACTTTCTGATTTAGAAAGATAGATAGATAGATAGATAGATAGATAGGTAAAAACAGGTATTAGATAGATCGATAGATACGTAATGCTGTATATGTCAACTTTCACAGAAATCATTGATATCTGCGTTATTCTGCAAGAAATACATGTACATGGATGTAGTGATAATATGGGTTAGGTATAAGACCAGTCGTGTTGAGATTGTAGTGAATGTGACCATTGACTTCAACCTTAATGATGTAGTGAAGATAAAGTTGTAGTGCAGATAAATCTTGAAGTGACTCATAAGGTTGTTGTGAGTACAAGGATGCATCGTAAATGAGTACTTCCTACCTGAAAGTCAACAATTACAAAATTGATCAAGTATAACAACATCCTCGGACAACCAACTACAAACACCAACCATAGAGTGAACCTGACTGTCATCTAACGACGACCTCTCAAAGGTAATGATCTTACCAGAATCTTCGAGAACCTTCTAGAAAACCTTGAACCCTGCAGGCAGGGAGGGAGGAATGGCCTCTGGTTGATTATATGTAAAACATTTAGATGAAATCACATCTTTTCTTATCAGGTCCCATGGTGTAAGGGTTAGCACTCTGGACTCTGGATCCAGCAATCCGAGTTCGAATCTCGGTGGGACCTCATCTTTTCAGTTTTCTTCGATACTGATGATGGCCGCATTATTCTGTACGTTATATATACATTCATATATATACATAAATATGTATATATAAACATATATATGGAATAATATGGTTTTATCAATAGCCAGAGACCATTCCTCCCTCCTTGCCTGCAGAGTTCATAGTTTTCTGGAAGGTTCTAGAAGATTCTGGTGAGATAATTGCCATTGAGAGGACAATGTTATACTTCATATATCAATGATTCTATTATTGTTGACTTTCAGATAAAGATAGATAGATAGATAGATAGATACATACATACATAGTTAGATTGATAGATTGATAGAGCGATATTTAGATCGGTATATAGATAGATAAGTTTCATCAATACTGTATCTTACGCTATCTCCTGTTGCTGGACATATGTTCAACCAGCATTGGGAAAACCTCCAGTAGACCTTAATGTAAAGCAAGATAATAACAAAACCTGCAATAAAAGAATGCGATCAACTCCCCAGTGCAGAAATATTGTGACCAGAGAGTCTTCTAGCAAGATGTCAGACGCTTCCACGGGAATCACAAACATAACATCAAATATCTGAAAGTCAACAATAACAAAACTAATGATTATAATGAAACTATAACAAGAGAAATGATACACATATGGAAAATAGTGTTCTAGATTATGCTTCTAGAAAACAGAAACATTAACGAAAATTGTGAAAAGAAATACCCATCTGTCTGATACGACACAGTAAAAGAACCATCCCACAACCAACTCTAAACTGAACCTGACTGTCCCCTAGCAACGTCCTCTCAATGGTATTTATCTTACCAGGATCTCGTAGAACTTTCCAGAAAATCAAGAACTCTGCAGGCAAGGAGGGAGGAATGGCCTCTGGCTGCTGATGATAACCACATTATTCTATATATATACTTTTACCTACAACCGAAGGTTGACCGGCCAGCCCAAGTGGCTACAGAGGTTGTATCCATGAAAGAAACGGACCCACCAGCAGACGAATTCGGTTGGCAGGTTGTATCGAAGAAGAGGAAAAAGAAGGTTGCCCAACCAGCCCAACCAGAAGGGTGTAGCAAAGAAACGAAAGAAGGCTGCCCAACCAACCTGGGTGGTAGTAAGGATGGCTGCTCCACAACCCTAGGTCGTTAGGCAGACTGTAGCCATGGAACAAAGGAAGGCTGCTCGTCCACCAGCCCAGGTACCGAGTGAGCGTGTAGCTATGCTGGCTGACCCACCAGCCCGGGTAGATAGCTACACCCAGATGGCTATGTCGGGTGCAGCAAAGAAGCAAACCCCACAACTACTCCACGAGGTTTGCAAGCCTGCACCCAAAAAGATGAAGACGAAGGTTGCCACACTTCCCAATGCACCACCACATGTCTAGAAAGGGAAAAGGTGGACAGAATGGCTGGAGGTCCCACTCCAAAAACAAAATCACCTTAGGAGCCAAGTTCCATCCATTATTGAAAAAAAAAAAAAAAAAAAAATATATATATATATATATATATATATATATATATATATATATTATATATATATATATATATATATATATATATATATATATATATATATATATATATATATATTTATATATCTATCTATCTATATATATATATATATATATATATATATATATATATATATATATATATATATATATATATATATATATATATATATATATATATATACAAACTACATTGCAACTTACATATAAATAGAATCATCAAGCTTCACTATATTAGCTTTACTATATTTAAATATAAACAAGGTCTAACCGAGGTTACTTGGTTGAGCAAGACGTGAGAATATCATCAACTGGCCCTCCAGCCCTGGGTTGAAATTGTCGTTCTGACGTATTTCGAGTTCAGTGCTGATACAGGATCATTGATTATAGGACTATCTTGTTAGTCTGTGTAACTTCGCCTGACCCAATCCACGTCTTCAATGGCTTTCTGTTACTACAAACGGGATTACAAAGGAAAGGCTTCCTTTGTTAGTTTCATGAATACCTTCGTTCAAATGAAGGGAAAGACTATTACTATGAAGCGGTACCTTATCAGCAGGAAAGAGCTGCAGCAACGGTATGAAAGTTACTGCAAGATACATAACGAGCCCGTGGCTTCCAACGTAAACATCGGCCGCCATTTGGGTTCCCTCGGCATCATGTGTGACACCAAGATTGGACCCGTTGGGAAACAGGAACGATACTATTCTGGTATCATGTGGCTCGATGGCGCAGGATCACCAACTGAAATGCAAAGAAAATGGAGAAAGCCGCCCAAACGTATCATGAAGGCCGTGCAAGAGAAGATCGAGAGGAATCGGTTGAGAGACGATACCGCTCACAGTATATTGAAATTTATACCCAAGACTTCCCCTGATCTCCAGACACAGCCAGTCACAGAGACCACCAGCCCCGCTTTCAAGACACAGACAGTCACAGAGACCACCAGCCCCGCTTCCCAGACGCAGCAAGTCACAGAGACCACCAGCCCCGGTCCCCAGACACAACCAGTCACAGAGACCACCAGCCCCGCTCTCCAGACACAGCCAGACACACAGCCCACCAGCCCCGTCCCCCACACAGAGCCACAAGATCCTGATATTGAGGAAGCAAATGAATTTCTCGATGATTTTTTGCTTTCACTGGAGAAGAACTGATGATTTCCTTATAGACAGAACAAAATGTTAAAAAAGGAAACTATATAAGTTCAATTATGGAGTGAGATCTTTGACGGAGCTGTGCTGCCTATAGTACAGCCTACCAAAGGGTGATCTTTGCTGTCGTGCAGTAACCTCATGAGGGTGGAGTCCGGCTACACTTTCTTTACCGAGGAAAAGATCTCTGCACTAATAGACAACGGTCCCAGCAACACTTATATGAGATGAATAGATGGATGCTCTAATGATCGAAAATATACAAGTGTTAGAAGGACTGACAACTATATACATTTGTTTAGCCAATCTTCATATGACTGGGGCTATTGTTCCCTCTGATTCATTTTTCAAGATTAAGGAAAGTTATAATAAAAATATTGTATTGAGTTTCTCTGTTGGCGTCAGGGTAAACACCCATCCCCCCCGAAGCTTGGTTACCTTTCCGTGGTGGGGGGGACTTCATGGATTGGGCAGTAGCAACCATCGCTGGTTGCTTCTGTTCAATCCATGAACGAAAAACCAAGCATCTTGAGCGTAATTGTCGTATAAATTCACTTGGTGTCAAAACTGACGCGAAAGTGGTTGTCTCAATTTTGTCAGAAATGTTTGTGCGTCTCGGCCTGATGGCGGGAGTCGGTTTGGCGCTGTGGTCATGAGGGAATACGAGGAAGATTGGCAACCGTCCCAGAAGTAGCTACAGTGAGGCCCAGCAGCTGTCCCTAATACTGTGGAAGGCACTCATGTAAGGTGTGCAGTGAGGCGCAGCAGTAACAAGGGAAACGGACAACCAAAACAGCAATCTTGATCATCAGGAGGCTATCCAATGCTCAGAGTAGATAAGGACGATTATTGTATGGCTTCGCTCAGAGGATGAAATTCTTAGCCGTGAAAATCAACAAGTAAAATAACTAGTAGTTAGTGGTAGTGAAGTGGAATTACCGCATTTCTGTAGTCTTAATAGTAAAACGAAACTTTTCGTTTTCTCCATCAATCTAGAGGTGTTGTAGACCACCATCCTTAAGGTTGTAAGGTAACTACAAGGTTATGATCTCAGCAAATTTGTGATGGAAAGTGCAGGAAACGTGGTAATGTATATGATATAAATCATATAGTTGTATAATAAATGTGTATCAAAATTTTGTCTTCTCTGTTCCCGTTCATTAATTCAAATACAGGTAAGTTTTCTCTCTAACGAGGTGGGATAAGCTACGTCCACTCGGCTTGTAAATGTGGTGACTTTCCCTTCATTACCACAATGGTGTGCTGAACTGAATATGTAGAATTCCGTAGATGAAGCTAAGATAGGAAATCAATCTACATCAAAAATTGAAGGTATGCATCTTTAGATGGACATAAAACAAACGGACGGAGGAGCACAGTGGAGCAAATGAATTTCAATATCACCACTTAAAGTAGGCCTTTCAAGTAGTTGTGGCTTTAAAGCAAACTTTTTCTAGCCAAGGTTTAGTTAGCACCTAAACTAATCCCCACGACTTTAACTTAAGAAATATTTTCAGAAGGTACTGTCTGAACATATTTCTAAGGTAAGGTCATTTAGGTTTGGTTTAGATGCTACCCTAACCTAGGCTAGAAAAAGTTTCCTTTGCTTCAGAGCCTCAACTACGTAGACGGGCTACTGTTGATATTAAACAGTAACAGAAAGGTGATAAAACTGAGATGAAATGAATAAAAATATAGAATGGGTCAGTTGAAAGTTGAAGTACTTGCTAAATACAATTTTTGACAGATCCAAATGCATCCTAAAGTCAGTCACTTAAATCACAATGCTGAATATTGTTTTAATTGTTGGAACTAGTTACAGGAAGTAAAAATATCAAGCTTAAAGGGATGCCATTACAATAACTTTATATACCTGTATAGGATCTCTTAAACTTCTTTTCCCTAAAGCTGAATGGATTTAAGTCGTTTAATCTGCTCTCTGAATTTGTTTCTCAGACCAGTAACCATCTTTGGAGATTACCTCAGTAATTTCTCCATTCAATGTCTTCCTTTTCAAATTAGTTGACGACCACAGCAGTACAATATCCAAGCTGGGATGGCTATGTTTTGGGAAGGCGAGAGGTCAGGTTATGCAAGAATGTTAGAAATGGCTTCCATCAGTTTCTACCCTATCTACTCTAAATATTTTGGGTTATAGAACCTAGAGATTTGCGAGTAAATAATACAATATAGTTATCTTGGCAAGATATCCAACGTGAGATTATAGTCATAATAACAATATAGTCACAAGGCCAATATATAGTCACCGGAATATTATATTTATCATGATAATGTATCACTTATGACAAAATATGCATGATTAAAAAATGACAATATAGCACCTACAAAAAATATCACATTGCTAATATAGCCAAGGTGACGATATATACACGATAGTACTGTAACGAAAATAAGAAGATAGCCAAAATGACAATATGTTCGTAATAACAATACTGCCACTATGTATATATATTCTCCATGACACTATAGCTACAATGACAGTAAAGCTATCTTCACAAAAGCATAAAATTGAAAATACAGCAAACAACAATATAGCCACCATGACAATACAGCCATCTTGACAATAAAGTCATGATATAAATCAATCGCCAGGACATTAGAAACGCGTTGAGAGTAATTTACAGACTTTATAGATATCATGAAAATATTGCCCCATGTCAATATATTTGCTATGACAATTTAGCCATTATGGTAATACAGTCACGTCGACAATGTATTCACTATGACAATAAAACTACCATGATCATATAACTGATATGACAATATAGTCAAAGGAAAAATATAGAAACATTCAACTTATATTCACAAAGGCAATATAACCACCTGACAATATAGATAGTGTAAATAAATAGTCGTTTTCGGATCATAGGAAACATATAGACTCCAGGACAATATAATCTCTGTGAAAAAACAGTGACTCAGACAGGATTTATCATCATAATATAGTCATAACTTTATAGCTGTCATGTAATTGTAGTCACCATGACAAAATTATCACAATGAAATAAAACGACATTACAATATAGTTACCATAATTATACACCAATCATGATTATATAATCAGCAGGTTGACATAAACAATATCACAGTGTAAAAACCATGACAATATAATGATGTGATGATATGATATCTGTTCAGTTACACTTACAATACCAAACATGCCGCCATGAAAATATTATTATCATGATCATATAATGACAACAATATTGTAGCTAATAGCAAAATATATCCCGAACGACAAAGTTAACCATAGCAATATAGCTATCAAGTTGATATAGCGACCAAGATAATGTAGCCAGGACGGCATTATATTGAAAATAACGATACAGCCACCATGCCAATGTCTTCACCATGACAATGTAGCTACCATGAAAATATAGTAACCTTGACTATATACCTACCATGATGAAATATTTGAATTGAAAAATATCCACAACAAGAGTTTAGCTGCTAAAACACGATGTCACCTTTCCAATATCGCCAAAATGTTATTATTACCATCATGACAATATACCGCCAGAAAAGAAATATATATACCCACTACTTGACAATATAGCTATTCTGACAATATTGCCAACATGAAAAGACAGTCACCTCCTTGTTATATAACAAAAATGACAAATAGCCATCATGGCAATATGGTGACCTAACAATACAACCATCATGGCAATATGGTGACCTAACAATACAACCATCATGGCAATATAGTGACCTAACAATACAGCCACCATGGCAATATAGTTACCATAACAATGTAATCTTAATGACAATATAGCCAACATGACTATATAGTCACAATGACAATACAACCATCGTGACAATACAGATAACATGACAGTACCGTCTCTAAGACAATATTGCCATCAATTCAACAAATTAAATGACAATATAGATATTATGGCAACACAGTCATCATGACAATATACTCAGAAATGCAATATAATCGCCATAATAAAATCATCCTATCATGAAAATATAGCCACCTTACTATTTTGGTTTCCATTACAATGTAGCCACAGTAATAAAAGATTTACCAAGACAGTACTGAAACCATAACAATATAGCATATCATGGCAATGTAGTCAACTGATAATCTAATCAACATGACAATTTCTCTTCTATAATGGCAAATCCTGAAGGGCAATATGAACACCATTAAAAAAGCTTCTATTGAAATACAGTCACTATGACATTATAGATATCATGATAGAAAATCACCATGACAATATAGTTATCATGGCAATATAGCCACTATGACATCATAGTCATAATGACAATATAGTCGCTGTGACAATATTGTCACCATGATAATATAATTATCATAATAATATATTGCTTATGACAAATTATGCATGAGTTAAATAATGACAATATATCACCTATAGATAAAGATCACCTTGCCAATATAGCTAAAGTGACGATATATACATCATAGCAATGTAACTAAAATGAAAAGATAGCCAAAATAACGGTTTGTTCATAATGACAATACTGCCACTATGAAAATATGTTCCCCAACTGCCACTATGAAAATATGTTCCCCAACTGCCACTATGAAAATATGTTCCCCAACTGCCACTATGAAAATATGTTCCCCAACTGCCACTATGAAAATATGTTCCCATGACACTATAGCTATACTGACAATAAAGCCATATTCACATAAGAGTAACATTGAAAATACAGCTACATTGTCATGGTGACAATATTGGCATGGTGGCTGTATCGTTATTTTCAATATAATGCCATCCTAACTACATTATCTTGGTCACTATATTTACTTGCTGGCTATATTGCTATGGTTGATTTTGTCGTTGGGGATATATTATGTCATTAACTACAATTTTGTTTTAATCATATGATCATAATAATCATATTATCATCGCGGCTTATTTGGTAATGTGAGTGCAAGTGTTTGGATGTCTTATCATTGTAAGACTCACGCACACTACCATTAATTTTTCATTAGATATTTGTCATTATCATTTTACTGTGAGTTACATAGAGTTAGATGCATGTTGCCACGGGCTCACTGTTCCCACGGGCTACTGTTAATCAGGATGTTTGAACACGTAAGAGCTGATCTGTTATTTGAACACGTTGTTGAATGGGTGTTGACGGACTCCCATTTAACCCCTGTCAGTGTGACCTGAGGGGACACACTGGCCAGCATCGTCACACTGTTCACTAGAGTGTGTCGTAGTGTGTCATAAGACTATAGCCCAGAGTACTACAGATGGACGTACACGTTTTGTTGTAATAAATCTACAAAGGCCGCCTGATCTTCATTGAGTACCACAGACGAAGAAGACCTGATTTCCTTCCTCTCAACTCAACCTTATAAATGGTGGCAGTGACGTAAGAACCCACGTGACCACACACGACCGTCACATCTACTTCATATTTCTACGTCTGGTGTTGCCAGCAGTCATACAAGCCTACCTGACACAGTCCTGGCGCTCCCTCCTGTGGACGTTAAGGGCGGAACCCACGGCCGCCTACGTGCTCCATCACCCGTACCTCAATGCATTGAATATACGCCTTTATTGCATTGCTGACACTGTGTCGCTTGCAAGGACATCAAGACAGCGCCACCGCCGTGCAGTGTTGTCATCACATCCAGACGTGTCAAGCAAGGTCAGCCATCCTGCCAACACCAACGTGGAGGTCATCTTGTCAACCGCTCCAGAGACGCGTCATCATCAGCCGTGGCGACATCCCAGACGTCAGCATCGCGTGGTCCAGCCCTTGTCGCTCACTCAACTTTCCTGCTAGCGAGTCGCTACTCTGCACACATCTTCATCTCGCTACACTCAGCGAGCCGCTACTCTGCACACATCTTCACCTCGCTACACCCAGCGAGCCGCTACTCTGCACACGTCTCCACCTCGCTACACCCAGCGAGTCGCTACTCTGCACACATCTTCACCTCGCTACACTCAGCGAGCCGCTACTCTGCACACATCTTCATCTCGCTACACTCAGCGAGCCGCTACTCTGCACACATCTTCACCTCGCTACACCCAGCGAGTCGCTACTCTGCACACGTCTCCACCTCGCTACACCCAGCGAGCCGCTACTCTGCACACATCTTCACCTCGCTACACCTAGCGAGCCGCTACTCTGCACACGTCTCCACCTCGCTACACCCAGCGAGTCGCTACTCTGCACACATCTTCACCTCGCTACACCCAGCGAGTCGCTACTCTGCACACATCTTCACCTCGCTACACCCAGCGAGCCGCTACTCTGCACACGTCTCCACCTCGCTACACCCAGCGAGTCGCTACTCTGCACACGTCTTCACCTCGCTACACCCAAGACGTCTTCGTAAGCGAATCTCCCATTCAGATAAGAACTGTGTCAAAATGGTTCACTCTGTGAGATATGCTCCTTTTGTGTGTTACTAGTTCCTAGTCTATAAATATAGACATATATATATTTTGGGTAATATGATTATTCATCTTTGTAGTTTAGCAAATTAATCTAAGTTTTCAGTTATTCTTGCATAAATTCTTTCTTATGTTTTCATACATTGGTATTATTGTTTTTGGTGATGATTACTTTCATATATAGAGTCCATTACTGATATGTTATACTATTATGTGCACCTCCCATATACAGAGTCTTATATTGATATGTTATACTGTTATGCCAGCCTTTTTATTGCCTTTATTTCATTACAATATTTTCAAATAATATTCATGTTGTGTATTTTGGATTAGGACAATAGTGTTCATTGTATTTCAATTTTTTGGGGGGGATTATTACTTACACACTTTAAGTAAGGTTGTATCACATGTCCGAAGATATTCCACGCGGTAATCGTAAAGGTTCATATGTATTCAGGAATTTACCTAGAATCTCTTATTATAAACGGAACCAGCCTTCTAAAATGGCGACGTCACACAAAGTTGTTTTGACAGATTCTGGTGACACAGATGACCCACAGAAACCTTCTCACACGTTACCACACCCACACCCACCTCCCCCTCCACATCACAAAAACTCGGGACAATCAAATTCTTCACAAAAAAACTGTTTTCATACTAAAACAAGTTAGGGAACAACACGAATTATTTGATGGTAAACTGTCAAATTTTAATCGGTGGATTAGAAATGCAGAGGACATTGTTGAACATAATGGTGATGCAGGAGACAAAGCGCTTATAACTTCTGCTAAAAATCTCATTGATTTCAACAAGACTAACAATTAAGCTAGGGTTGTCTATGACTCAGATGACATTCGAAACTGTACATCTTGGGAGGAATTTAAAACGTTGTTTACATCAGGTTGTGAAGAATCATTCACGTCCTTTAACGTGCTCTTAACACAACATACTTGGATGATACGTCAGTCCCTGATTACATGGAAGAATGAGATTAGTTAGGCAGGCTTATGAATCCTCACCCTGGATATCGGCCATGATGAATCCTGAAACTCATGTGCAAACACTCATGCGATTATTACACATAACCTTCATTCTCAAGGACCTGACCTCCAGACGTAAGACGACGGTTACTTAATGAAGACATCGACCCATCATTGTGGGTCAGTAACGAAAGTATTGAGTTACACTCAAAAGAAAGGTGGTTATTCCAACACCAAGACACTGGGGAGGGTGTCGGCTTCCCAAAATGTGACGTAACATTCTAGTGGTCAACACAATCATTCTTCTCACGGTCAAATACAGCGATTCAGTGATGACAAACACTCACATAAAGTGACGTGCTTCCGGTGTGGCCAACCAGGACATAAAGCGAATGTGTGTCCTTACACATGGGACTCATTCTCACGTGAGCCTCGACCAGAACAACAAACGCAGTCAACAACCCATGTCATCACAACCTCGGTCGTCACAATTCTGCCGACCTAGTCATGATTTCCTCCAGTCAGACATCAGGCTGACCTTCACCCGCTCGCGCCCAACACCACCAAGCAGGTGTTCATATCATAGCAACGCTAGACACACTTCAGCGGAATGTCGAGCATTAGCTAGACAGACGTCATCTAACACAGGTTCATCATGTCATTATCAACAATGACAATCTCTCGCTCATGACAAGACTCCATCACATAAGGAACTCTTAAGACGTTTTCGTTCTTCGCCATTTTCTCACATTAAAAGTTTCGATTTAGTGGGTTCTTTCCAGGATAAGCCAATCACAATCTTTCTAGACAGTGGCGCGGAAGCAGATGTCATTCATTGTGATTTTATTCAACCATTGATGGGGCGCACTCAACTTGTTCAATGCTCGGACTTTCACCCATCCCTTCAAAGTATCTCAAATGAAAATCTCGACGTAAGGGGCACTATTAAAATGAACATTCGCATAGGCGACTCGGTCATTACCGTAACCCCTTACGTTGTTCGTGGTGTAACTTTTCCTGCTAACTTGTTACTAGGACGCCACTCTATGTGTGGCACAACATAAGATCTGTCCTATTTATCATGTGGTTTGTGTTGATAATACGTTCCTGCCATTGTCAGAGAAGAGTTCTCACTCAGTCAGAGTCATTAATACATCTGCTCCCACGTTGGCCCTGCTTCACGGTACACAATACGCATCCTTTCTACTTGTCCACGTGATCATTGTCCTGGTAAACTGAGAACCAACATGACTCTGCATAGTGACA
Organism: Panulirus ornatus; assembly: GCF_036320965.1. NCBI lineage: Eukaryota > Metazoa > Arthropoda > Malacostraca > Decapoda > Palinuridae > Panulirus > Panulirus ornatus. The sequence goes on along the minus strand of NC_092235.1, from coordinate 4,179,547 downwards.
CATTAACGAAGGTTCCTCTCTCACTTTCTCGAACATGGATGAATGATCATGGACTCAGACATAGTCAGGGTGATCTCGCACTAAGAGTAGTTGCTGAACCTTCATCACTAACTGTCACACGACTATCCATGATGGACGCCTCTATTCATGAGACCGCAGATGGAGAGGTCACCATATACATTGCCAATACGGGACCCCACTCCTGTCCGTCTCCGTAGAGGGACCAAGCTTGTGGAATTCTCCGTTTTGAAGTCCGGAATTCAAGACGAGGAGTTGCATGAGTTTACCATCCGTCTAGTCTCACATTCCATTAACTCACCACCACCTACTCCTCCTACCCCTGACTCAGCAGTGCACGGCTTGAGTCAGCTCCCCACCATCACCCCTGACATGATATCCAAGGTAGGATTAACCAAACATGTTGACCAGTTAACAGACTTACTTAACCAGTATAGGTCTACTATTGCCTTATCAGGAGAACCACTTGGTAGAACTCATTTGGATGTTCACATTATTAACTTAGAGAAAAACACACGTCCCATTGACGTCCCAGCCTATCGATTGCCACACGCACACAGAGACATAGCAAACAAACTTGTTCAGGACATGTTGAAAGATAATGTTATAGAGGAATCACGATCACCATGGAATTTACCACTTCTGATCGTTCCGAAAAAGGACGGAACTTTTAGACCAGTCATAGATTTTAGAAAACTCAACAACAAGGTCACTTTGAAAGATGGTTTCCCATTACCAGTGGTATCAGAGCTTCTTCATAGCCTCGGTAACAATAAGGTATTTTCAACTTTGGATTTATTGAGCGGATTTTGGCAGATTCCCTTGTCAGAGGAAAGCCGCCCCCTGACTGTGTTCAGTACGCCAGATGGTCATTGGCAGTTCATATGCATCATGGCCTTCGGTCTTCATTCCTCACCGGTGATCACCTTCTCAAGGTTAATGACTAACATTTGTCGTCACAAGTTGGGCAAAGATGTATTGGTTTATCTTGATGATATAATTGTCATGCCTACAGATATTGCTTCTCATTTCAAAAGTCTTGAGAGAGTATTATTACGACTTAAGGATGCAAACCTAAAAGCCAAGTTGTCCAAATGCTCCTTTCTACAAACAAGAATTAATTACTTAGGTCACACCGTTGATGAAAACGGTATTCAACCTAATGCACATAAAGTAAACACAATTGTAGAATGGCCAGTCCCTTCCACAACAGACAAGGTCAAATCCTTCCTTGGTTTAGCAAGATATTATCGAAGATTTATCGCTAATTTCGAGAAGACCGTCCACCCACTCCACTTTTGAAACAGGGAGTTACATTCTACTGGACTATAGCGCAAGACAATGTGTTTAACTTATACTCAATGACTGAGTTTGAAGGTCTTGCAGTAGTTTGGGCACTCAACATTTTTTTTAAAGAATATATATATGGTTACTCTATTACAGTTTATACAGATCACAGAACACTGTTAGGTATTTTTCAGCGACAGGATCCTACAGGAAAGTTTCAGAGGTGATTTTTAACTATACAAACATTTGACCCAGATTTTCGTTTTGTTTCTGGCTCATCCAATGTAGTTGCAGACGCGCTTTCCCGCAGAGTGGGTGCAGTCACTGTAGATAATAGCCTCGTAGATGTTGATATAGAGAGGTTGAGACAGCATCAACGGGATGACCCAGTCTGGGGTCCTGTCATAGAATTCCTAGAGGGTATAAGATCTTCCTTGGATGCTAAGACACTTGTTCCAGTCACAGAAATGTATTTAGCACAGTGAGGGAGTCTTGTGCAGGGACGCGAAGTTAGGAGTGCTCGCCCGTGTTGTTAAACAGACAATCATTCCAACAACATTAGTACAGGATTTCTTGAAGTTAGCACATGATTCACCCCAGGCCGCACACCCAGGCCGCACACCCAGGCCGCACACCCAGACCGCACACCCATGCCGCACACCCAGGCCGCACACCCAGGCCGCACACCCAGGCCGCACACCCAGGCCGCACACCCAGGCCGCACACCCAGGCCGCACACCCATGCCGCACACCCAGGCCGCACACCCATGCCGCACACCCAGGCGAACCCAGGCCGCACACCCAGGCGACCCCAGGCCGCACACCCAGGCCGCACACCCAGGCCGCACACCCAGGCCACACGCCCAGGCCGCACACCCAGGCCGCACACCCAGGCCGCACACCCAGGCGACCCTACGACGCACACCCGGGCCCAACAACTAGGCGACCCCAGGCCGCACACCCAGGCGACCCCAGGCCCCACACCCAGGCCGCACACCCAGGCCGCACACCCAGGCCACACGCCCAGGCGACCCTACGACGCACACCCGGGCCCAACAACTAGGCGACCCCAGGCCGCACACCCAGGCGACCCCAGGCCCCACACCCAGGCCGCACACCCAGGCCGCACACCCAGGCGACCCCAGGCCGCACACCCAGGCCGCACACCCAGGCAGCACACCCAGGCCACACGCCCAGGCGACCCTACGACGCACACCCGGGCCCCACACCCAGGCGTCCCCAGGCCGCACACCCAAGCGATCCCAGGCCGCACACCCAGGTGACTCCAAGCCGCACACCCAGGCCGCACACCCAGCCTGCACACCCAGGCTGCACACCCAGGCGTCCCCAGGCCGTACACCCAGGCGACCCAAGGCCGCACATCCAGGCTGCACACCCAGGCGACCCCAGGCCGCACACCCAGGCCGCACACCGAGGCTGCACACCCAGGCGACCCCAGGCTCCACACCCAGGCCGCACATCCAGGCCGCACACCCAGGCCGCACACCCAGGCTGCACACAGAAGCCGCCCACAGAAGCTGCACACCCAGGCCGCACACCCAGGCGTCCCCAAGCCGTACACCCAGGCGACCCCAGGCCGCACACCCAGGCCGCGCACCCAGGCGACCCCAGGCCGCACACCCTGGCCGCACACCCAGGCCGCACACCCAGGCGACCCCAGGCCGCACACCCTGGCCGCACACCCAGGCCGCACACCCAGGCGACCCCAGGCCGCACACCCTGGCCGCACACCCAGGCCGCACACCAACGCGACCCCAGGCCGCACCCCCAGGCCGCACACCCAGGCGACCCCAGGCGACCCCAGGCCACACACCCAGGCTGCCCGCCCAGGCGACCCCAGGCCGCACACCCAGGCCGCACACCCAGGCGACCCCAGGCCACACACCCAGGCTGCACACCCACGGGACCCCAGGCCGCACACCCACGCGACCCCAGGCCGCACCCCCAGGCCGCACACCCAGGCCGCACACCCACGCGACCCCAGGCCACACACCCACGCGACCCCAGGCCGCACACCCAGGCGACCTCAGGCCGCACACCCAGGCTGCACACCCACGCGACCCCAGTCCGCACACCCACGCGACCCCAGGCCGCACCCCCAGGCCGCACACGCAGGCCGCACACCCACGCGACCCCAGGCCACACACCCAGGCCGCACACCCACGCGACCCCAGGCCGCACACCCACGCGACCCCAGGCCGCACACCCAGTCCGCACACCCAGGCGACCCCAGGCCGCACACCCACGCGACCCCAGGCCGAACACCCACGCGACCCCAGGCCACACACCCAGACTGCACACACAGGCGACCCCAGGCCGCACACCCAGGCGAACCCAGGCCGCACACCCAGTCCGCACACCCAGGCGACCCCAGGCCGCACACAGAGACCGCACCCCCAGGCCGCAAACACAGGCGACCCCAGGCCGTACACCCAGGCGACCCCAGGCCGCACACTCAGGCGACCCCAGGCTGCACACCCAGGCGACCCCAGGCCGCACACCCAGGCGACCCCAGGCCGCACACCCAGGCGACCCCAGGCCGCACACCCGGGCCACACACCCGGGCAACCCCAGGCCGCACACCCAGGCTGCACACACAGGTGACCCCAGGCCGCACACAAAGGCCGCACACCCAGGTGACCCCAGGCCGCACAACCAGGCGACCCCAGGCGACCCCAGGCCGCATACCCAGGTCGCACACCCAGGCGAACCCAGGCTGCACACACAGGCCGCACACCAAGGCGACCCCAGGGGGCACACACAGGCGACCCCAGGTTGCACACTCAGTCGACCCCAGGGAGCACACCCAGGCGACCCCAGGCCGCACACCCAGGCTGCACACACACGCGACCCTAGGAGGGGAAGGCTTGGGACGAGAGTCAGGCAGGACAGGAGAGAGAGGCTTGGGACGAGAGTCAGGCTGGACAGGAGAGAGAGGCTTGGGACGAGAGTCAGGCCTGTGTTATGGCTTCAGCTTCTGTTGAATTCTTTATAAAATTAAGAACACGACATATGTAGACAGAATTGCCCAAACTCACCTCTGTCTGCTACCGTCCACCAGACTGGCCCAGGAAATACGTATAAATGAGATTGTATCATCCCAAACTCGTTTTAATGGTTAATGATAATCCCGGGTTATATATATGATTCGACTATTATTAACATAAGTGTAAACATGGCAGATGATATTCAGTGTACATAATAACTGCTCTGGCTCTGTGTCGTGGCTTCACCAACTACCCAGTCACACCTAATATAAGCAATATATATTTTGACGTCCCTTTATCCCAATATCATTTCTTACGTTTATTTCCAGCAAAAATGTTTTGTATCTAATATTGAAATTTGGTGTAAGTATTTGTTGATTGTTCATCAGCAAGGTGTTGTATCTTTGTTATTAAAGTTCATTTCATACAATGGATCATGTTTTACATAACTGTGTCTATCCATACAGGTGGTACACTTCTCGGATAAAGATATATTTTTAAGAAATACGTTCTATCTAACATAGATATTATGTCTTATATAAATATCTTTAAAAGTTCTCGTGTGGGGCGATGTTTTAGAGTTTTGTATTAAAGTTTATCACTTGTAACTGATCAAGTATTACAAAGTTGTGTTCATTCTTTTCTTCAACAGTATTGTCCACATTATCTGCCAAGTAGAGTGGTTGAGAGCAGTATTGTAGAGACGTAGTGTCACAGTTGGTTTGATCAAGTCCAGGACTTGGCGCCTCCATAATGACAACTTGTAGGTTATTTCCTTGTAATTATCTGTATGTCTTGTAACGTTGACCACCACACTAATGTGTGAGTTACTGATGTCTTCATAAACAGCCTGGGAAGGACCCAGTCATCTGTTGATGTTGGAATTCCTTTGTATTTCCACAGGAGGCGATGCTGATCCTAAGTCAAGGTATTTCACAATCTAGGATCCTTATGCCTTCTAGTTACTTATGTTTGGTATCTGATTCCATCCCAACACTCGATATCTATAATGTGTCATTCTGTTTATCTTGATCACATCAATATAATCAATGGAAGTGCAGAGCATTTTTCAACATTGTTACTCCACTCCCTCACATAATGCCATACAAAATGTGTTACCGGACTCCACCCGTAAGTGGTTACACCGGGAATGACAAGTCATCTTCGGCGAGGCGGTATCGTTGGTAAAGGAAGGAAAGACATGGTACAGTCCAGTCAATAATCTTGCTGCAGAGATGTGTACCATACCCTGCTCCTGCATGGAGTGCAGCCAGGAAGGTGTAGGAGGCACATGGATGTTGTCCTGGGGTTGTGTAGTTATGATGATATTGTTCAAACCACCAACAACCATTTCTCAAGGTTTCGTGACCTAATGGTGGTCAGTGGAAGTGTAAATGTCTTCGTTATATGTACAATGGATCACGGTACACAGGGGGTCCCAGGCTGGCTGACCTACACACAACTGCTCATGTTGTGGTGTGTGTGTGTGTGTGTGTGGCGGGTTGGTATGCCTGGCTGTGTGTGTGTGTGTGTGTGTGTGGCGGGTTGGTATGCCTGGCTGTGTGTGTGTGTGTGTGTGTGTGTGTGTGTGTGCCTGGCTCTGTGTGTGTGTGTGTGTGTGTGTGTGTGGTTCAGAAGGCGTGAACCACTGGGGCGATGGTTCACAAGGTCGTTCATGCAAGCCTAACAAAGCGATGGTCGGGCAGCAGTCTCCTGCTTGTGTCAGGTATAATGGACACGTCACAGTCAACACATGCATGAAGCGGGCCACAACGTTTGTGATGACGCGTAGTCTCCACCACCACAACACACCACCACCACCACCACAACACACCACCACCACAACACACCACCACCACCACCACAACACACCACCACCACAACACACCACCACCACCACCACAACACACCACCACCACCACCACCACAACACACCACCACCACCACCACAACACACCACCACCACCACCACAACACACCACCACCACCACAACACACCACCACCACCACCACAACACACCACCACCACCACCACCACCACAACACACCACCACCACAACACACCACCACCACCACCACAACACACCACCACCACCACCACAACACACCACCACCACCACCACAACACACCACCACCACCACAACACACCACACCACCACCACAACACACCACCACCACCACCACAACACACCACCACCACCACCACAACACACCACCACCACCACCACAACACACCACCACCACCACAACACACCACCACCACCACACACCACCACCACCACAACACACCACCACCACCACAACACACCACCACCACCACCACAACACACCACCACCACCACCACAACACACCACCACCACCACAACACACCACCACCACCACCACCACAACACACCACCACCACCACCACAACACACCACCACCACCACCACAACACACCACCACCACCACCACAACACACCACCACCACCACCACAACACACCACCACCACCACCACCACACACCACACACCACCACCACCACAACACACCACCACCACCACAACACACCACCACCACCACCACAACACACCACCACCACCACCACAACACACCACCACCACCACCACAACACACCACCACCACCACAACACACCACCACCACCACAACAACACAACACCACCACCACCACCACAACACACCACCACCACCACCACAACACACCACCACCACCACAACACACCACCACCACCACCACAACACACCACCACCACCACCACAACACACCACCACCACAACACACCACCACCACCACACACCACCACCACCACAACACACCACCACCACCACCACAACACACCACCACCACAACACACCACCACCACCACCACAACACACCACCACCACAACACACCACCACCACCACACACCACCACCACCACAACACACCACCACCACCACCACAACACACCACCACTACCACCACCACAACACACCACCACCACCACAACACACCACCACCACCACCACAACACACCACCACCACCACCACCACACACCACCACCACCACCACAACACACCACCACCACCACCACAACACACCACCACCACCACAACACACCACCACCACCACAACACACCACCACCACCACCACAACACCACCACCACCACAACACACCACCACCACCAATACAACACACCAGCACCACAACACACCACCACCACCACCACAACACACCACCACCACCACCACAACACACCACCACCACCACAACACACCACCACCACCACCACCACCACCACAACACACCACCACCACCACCACAACACACCACCACCACCACCACCACCACCACAACACACCACCACCACCAGCAAGGTGGATACATGCAGACATTGGTGCTATGTGCCACGCACGGCTCGGCTCCTCCACCGTGACCCATGATGATGATGATGATGATGATGATGATGATGATGATGATGATGATCATGATGATGATGATGATGATGATGATCATGATGATGATGATGATGATGATGATGATGATGATGATGATGATGATGACTGACCAGATCAATAATGTGATGACATGATAAATAATGTTGATGATGGATTATGTTGCTATCATATATAGTTACATAATAGTGAAATATGTAAATAATGTTGATAGATTATTTTGTACTTAGATATGGTTACATAACAGTGAAATATGTAGATAATGTTGATGATAGATTATGTTATCATCATATATAGTTACAGAATAGTGAAATATGTAAATAATGTTGATAGATTATTTTATAATTAGATATGGTTACTTAACAGTGAGATATGTAGATAATGTTGATAGATTATGTTATTATCATATATGTTTACATTATAGTGAAATATATAGAAAATGTTGATAGATTATGTTACAATCATATATAGTTACACAATGGTGCAAGAGGTGAAAAAGAGGGCAAATGAGAGTTGGGATGAGAGAATATCATTATATTTTAGAAAAAATAAAAAGATGTTTTAGAAGGAGGAAAATAAAGCGCGTAAAATAAGAAAACAAATGGGAACATCGGTGAAGGGGGTTAATTGGGGAGGTAACGATATGTAGTGGTGATGTGATGAGATGGAATGAGTATTTTGAAGGTTTATTGAATGTGTTAGATGACGGAGTGGTTGATATAGGGTGTTTTGGTCGAGTTGGTGTGCAAAGTGAGACGGTTAGGGAGAATGGTTTGGTAAATAGAGAAGAGGTAGTGAAAGCTTTGCGGAAGATGAAAGCCGACAAGGCTGCGGGCTTGGATGGTATTGCAGTGGAATGTATCAAAAAGGAGGGTGACTGTGCTGTTGACTGGTTAGTGAGGATATTCACTGTATGTCTGGCTCATGGTGAGGTGCCTGAGAATTGGCGGAATGCATGCATAGTGCAATTGTACATAGGAAAAAGGGATAAAGGTGAGTTGCTCAAATCAAAGAGGTATATGTTTGTTGAGTACTTCTGGGAAATTATATGGGAGAGTATTGATCGAGAGAGTAAAGGCATGTACAGAGCATCAGACTGGGGAAGAGCAGTATGGTTTCAGAAGTGGTAGAAGTTGTGTGGATCAGGTGTTTGCTTTGAAGAATGTATATGAGAAATACTGAGAATAACAAATGGAATTGTATGTGGTATTTATGGATGTGGAGAAGGCATATGATAGAGTTAATAGAGATGCTCTGTGGAAGGTATCAAGAGTATATGGTGTGGGAAGCAAGTTGCTAGAAGTGAAATTCTTTTATCGAGGATGTAAGGCATGTGTACGAGTAGGAAGAGATGAAAGTGATTGGTCCCTAGTGAATATCGGGCTGTGGCAGGGGTGCGTGATGTGTCCATGGTTGTTTAAATTGTTTATGGATGGAGTTTTTAGGGAGGCGAATACAAGAGGTTTGAAGAGAGGGGCAAGTATGCAGTCTGTTGTGGATGAGAGGGCTTGGGAAGTGAGTCAGATGTTGTTGGCTGATGATACAGTGCTGTTGGCTGATTCGGGTGAGAAACTGCTGAAGCTGGTGACTGAGTTTGATAAAGTGTGTGAAAGAAGAAAGCGGAGAGTGAACTTTAATAAGATCAAGGTTATTATGTACAGTAGGGTTGAGGGACAAGTCAAGTGGGAGGTAAGTTTGAATGGAGGAAAACTGGAGGAAGTGAAATGTTTTAGATATCTGGGAGTGGATTTAGCAGCGAATAGAACCAGGGTAGCATAAGTGAGTCATAGGGTGGGTGAGGGGGCGAATGTTCTGGAAGCGTTGAAGAGTGTGTGGAAGGTGAGAACATTATCTCAGAAAGGAAAAATGGGTATGTTTAAAGGAATAGTGGTCCCAACAATGTTATATGATTGCGAGGCGTGAGCTATATATAGGGTTGTGTGTAGGAGGGTGGATGTGTCGGTGTTGAGATGTTTGAGGGCAATATGCTGTGTGAGGTGGTTTGATCGAGTAAGTATTGAAAGAGTAAGAGAGATGTGTGGTAATAAAAAGAGTGTGGTTGAGAGAGCAGAATAGGGGGTATTGAAATAGTTTGGTCACATGAAGAAAATGATTGAGGAAAGATTGACAAAGAGGATATATGTGTCAGAGGTGGAGTGAACGAGAAGTGTGAGACCAAACTGGAGGTGGAAGGATGGAGTGAAAAAGATTCTGAACGATCGGGGCATTAACATGCAGGAGGGTTAAAGGCCTGCGAGGAATAGAGTGAATTGGAACGATGTGGTATACCGAGGTCGACGTGCTGTCAATGGATTGAACCAGGGCATGTGAAGCGTCTGGGGTAAACCAAGGGAAGTTTTGTGGGGCCTGGATGTGGAAAGAGAGCTGTGGTTTTGGTGCATCGTACATGACAGCTAGAGACTGAGCGTGAACGAGTGTCCTTTGTTGTCTTTTCCTAGCGATACCTTGCACGCGTGCGGGGGGAGGGAGTGTTATTTCAGGTGTGGCGGGGTGGCGACGAGAATGAATAAAGGCAGTAAGTATGAGTTATGTACACACACACACACACACACACACACACATATATATATATATATATATATATATATATATATATATATATATATATATATATATATATATATATATATATATTATCCCTGGGGATAGGGGATTAAGAATACTTCCCACGTATTCCCTGCGTGTGGTAGAAGGCGACTAAAAGGGGAGGGAGCGGGGGGCTGGAAATCCTCCCCTCTCGCTTTTTTTTTAATTTTCCAAAAGAAGGAACAGAGGGGGCCAGGTGAGGATATTCCAAAAAAGGCCCAGTCCTCTGTTCCTAACGCTATCTCGCTAACACGGGAAATGGCGAATAGTTTAAAAGAAAGGAAAGAATATATATATATATATATATATATATATATATATATATATATATATATATATATATATATATATATATATATATATATATATATATATATATATATATATATATATATATTGTTTAAGTTTGAAAAGTATTAACAGTTAAAGTCATGAAGTGTATAATGTAGGTCAAACACTGGGAGCATGCAGTACATTTTGACTTTTATCATCACCATCGGTACAACATTCGTAAACTAATGGCCATGTACAACTTCAATAACCTAATTTCTCATTATGTGTCTTATTCATATACAATCCTCGGGTACAAAACCTGAGGTATGTTTAAGTTTCCTAAACTTTAAACTCAGAAAGACAAAGAAATACTATAAAAGACTATGCATATATCAACCCAGGAGTAGATATATGTATACGTGTGTTATATACTGAAAACTGTTGCTGAAGTCTTACAAAATCTGGCGCAAACATAATGTTTGATATGATTTGCTTATAATAGATATGTATTGTGAAGCATCTTAATGATTGTTTACAACCAATACCTTTGAGCAAGTATCATTATAATTATAAGAAATTGAAAAAAAGGCGTTAAAAAGATAAGGCTTCCTGAGTACAAATTATAGACTATATTCTCTTTTGGATGTCAACAAGAAAAAACAGCAAGAGTTAGTTAACGACAGCATTATTTCATCTTTTAACAAAATATTCATTCAAACGTCGCTTTTCTCTCATCATTTCTTATATTTATTTCCAACAAATGTCTTGTATCTAACATAAAGATTTGGTATTGGTATTTGCTGAACGTTTTCTGGCGACGCGTTGTATAACTTCATTTTGCATAGTGAATCATGTATTACAAAGCTGTCTATCCACACAGGTGTTAAACGTCCAGGGTAAAGATATCTCCAAGAAATGTCTACCTAACATATATATATATATGTCTTCGATGAATATTTGTAAAAAGTTTTCCTGAGGGACAATACCTAAGACTTTCGTATTAAAGTTGATCAGTTGTAAGTGATCAAGCATTACAAAGGTGTGTCCATTACCACAGGTGCTACTGATCCCAGGTAAAGGTATTTCACCATCTTTGTATCTTTAACCTTTCTAGTTATAGATGTTTCATCCATGATTCCATTCTTACAATGGATATTCAATGTTAGTAATTTTGTTAATTCTTATCATGGCATTAATCAGCTAAAGTGCAGAATACGTCATTGTAACCAGACACTCTATTCTGCTTGACACAATATGCTGTACAAGAGATGTTACCGAGCTCCACCCGTTCTGTAACACGTAAGTTTATATGTCTATATTTAAATTTAATGGCTATCAACAGGTAATGATCACTGAACCACATATCTTTAAATTTAATGGCTATCAACAGGTAATGATCACTGAACCACATATCTTTAAATTTAATGGCTATCAACAGGTAATGATCACTGAACCACATATCTTTAAATTTAATGGCTATCAACAGGTAATGATCACTGAACCACATATCTTTAAATTTAATGGCTATCAACAGGTAATGATCACTGAACCACATATCTTTAAATTTAATGGCTATCAACAGGTAATGATCACTGAACCACATATCTTTAAATTTAATGGCTATCAACAGGTAATGATCACTGAACCACATATCTTTAAATTTAATGGCTATCAACAGGTAATGATCACTGAACCACATATCTTTAAATTTAATGGCTATCAACAGGTAATGATCACTGAACCACATATCTTTAAGTTTGATGGCTATTAACAGGTAATGATCACTGAACCACAATCTGTTACATGCGTCAAATTATTCGAATCATAAAGTTTGCAACATGATATCATGTTGACCTTACTGGCTTAGGTCATCCAGCCATAATCCGCACCATACTTACGTCAGACAGTAACATCAATTGTATAACAGGATGTATATATGTTGTTGGATTTAAGGGCTATCAGCTTGTGGTCATGAAGCCAGAATGTGAACCATAAGTTCAACATATAATGATCGTCCAGGTCCAGCAGGTAGCTGCATATAAAACTATGAATGTCTGTCTTGATTACTGACGACGTAGAGGGAAGGATTTGGGGAGGAAAGGAATTCGGGAGGAGTATTTTGAGGGGTTCTCGGGAGTGTGATGAGTAGGGACACAAAAATAGTCCTTCTCAGGAGGAGGGTAACAGGTCCTGAGGCTCAGCCCAGGTGATGGTGTGAACAGTATCATTATTACCACACATCACCAGCACACCTTTGATGGCACTCCTACACCTTCGTGGCTGCTGCACTCCACACAGGAGCAGGGGATGATGGCACATATCTATGAAGCGAAAAGGTTTTCGATGAGACTGTGCTATTTCTTCGCTTCCCTGGTTGATGATACAGCCTTTCCCCAATGTTACTTGTCATTCCTGGTGTAACGACTTACGGGTGGAGTCCGGTAACACCTTCTGAATAACAGTATGTGACTGGGTGGAGTGACCAGGATGAACAGCGTGTTCTGCACTGACTAATTATATGATAAGAATAAAGAGAATTACACACCATAATTGTCACTTGCAAGGATCAAGCCAGAGATGAAGCATAGATAACTAGAAGGGTTAAGGAAACAAAAATTGTAAAATACCTTTACCTGGGATCAGTAGCACCTGTGGCAATGGACACACCTTTGTAATGCTTGATCACTTACAACTGATCAACTTTAATACGAAAGTCTTAGGTACTGTCCCTCAGGAGACCATTTTATTAATATTTATAAAGCACATACATGTGTTAGATATACGCTGTCTCTAGAATATATCTTTACCTGGGACGTGTAACACTTGTGTGGATAGACACAACTTTGTAATGCATGATCCATTACACGAAATGAACTTCACTAACGAAGAATTATACAACACGTCGTTGGAGATCATTAATCAAATACCTATACAGAATTCTTATGTTAGATAAAAGGCATTTATTAGAAGTGACCATAAAGAAATGACGAAAGAAAACAGACGTAGACATAAACATTTTTTTGAAAGATGAAATACTCCTGCCTTAAGTCAGCTCCTTTTATTGGAGTTTCTTTTGGATAACTAGAGGGAAATATATTCTTTGGTTTAGGATTATAAATGTTTATGTTTATAAAATTTCATTTCTTCTTATACTAACTTACGGCCTCTGGGTTAATGATACCATCCCATGTTTAGAGTACATGAAAATTGAGAGAAAACAAGATATAAACAATGAATATGACAATAACACCCTTACTGATACCATTGATCATGACGATATGGAGTTATCAGAAACACTTAACAATATTATAAATTATGCTGAGAATGCACCTATGCATCCTGAACCCTTTGTAACATGTAAGGATAAAACCAATATTGTTGATGAAATTTTTGCAAACTTCAATCCATATGAAAACAGTGATGAATGTATTCAGTTAGTGGTATATTGGAAGCATCAGAGAGCGATAATATAGAGGGTACATCTCATCACCCTACAGAACCCTCAAAACATTGTTGACAATAATAATATTTCAGATTGTTGTTGCTAATTTCAATCCATATGAGAATAATGAAGATCTTAAGCAGTCACAGGAAAGTATCTCAGAAGAGCCACACAAACTAATTTTGTATAATGATATACATTATGATACAGGATATGTTAATCATAAATCACTAAAATGTCACAATGTATTCACTGTAAAGAAGACTTGACAGAAGAAAGTGGTAATGATGCTTATCATTATGATATTTACCATAAAGATAAGGACTCTGAACAGAATAAGTACTTGTGCTACCCAAAAAGAATACTGGTTGATTTGATCAGAGAATTAGAAGAAATATTCAATAACAATATTGAGCATAATCTATGAGGAATCAGTTAGAAAAAGAAATCAAAATAGTGATGCTGACAGCCAACTATGAAAATCTAAAAGTTTGTGATGGTGTAGTAGACAAAATCATTGATATATGTTTCAGAATGCGGTTACATTATCATGCAAGATTCATCACTAAGGAGTTAAGAGGTAAACGAAAAATACAAACCAGTGAATATTCTCGTACGAAGAAGAACAGGAAGATCATGTTTATGCTTAATGTATGATGCTGCATTTTTCTTACAACTTCCTTTGTTCTTGCAAGTTAGAATGATTGAATGATTATGATTAGATTTTGCTCTGCATGGATGTATTGTAATGCATAACTTAACAATGTTTTCTTGCATGTAAATTTTGTATGTAACATGATAGTCTCAAGCATTATGTGCTCATACTGTAGGAATTTCTTTACAGTATTGTATGTACTTTTTCATGTACATTTAGGTATTGTACAGTATGAAAAGTATGTCAATAAAATGGAAGTGAATAAATGAACCTTTTGTTAAGTTATCCTCAGATATGTACTGTTTATAATATTGACAACTTCATGTAGCGGTAAGTAAGTATGTAGTTGAGTAAGGAGACTCTGGAGAGAGATCTTGTGTAACACCAGGACTTTTATAGAAAGGTCTCCTGCCTCGAGAAACTGTCATGATAAAGTAGAAATTAAGATCCATTAGTTATTTTTCCCATTGTATAGAGAACACCTGATAAACAGGTGTGTCAGTGTAGTGGAAATATTTATCAAAATATGGACAAGTTTGAGAATTATACCTGAATTGAGATAAAAAGGAAATAAAGGCAAGTTATAAGATATATATGAATATAAGTGAAATAAAATCATATCTTACCATCAATATGATAAAAGATGAAATAGGTAAAGCTAATTATCTCATGAAGATAAAAATATTAACATATATGAACACCTCTATAATATATATAGTGGTGCAGGCCATGTTTGGTTGAATATCAGGAAGTATCTAGCAACAATCCGCATATGGAAGTATCTGGCATCTGTTGGCGAGTCAAGCTTTTTGGGAAAGTCAATAGATGGCAATACGGTCGGGCAGCACATTTTCTATTGTGGTTAAGCCAGCTACTTTCCTATCTTTCGTTTATAGTCTTTGTCCATCATCATCAGACACAAGACATTATCATACCCTCCGTCAAGCCACACAAGAAATAATAGAAACAAAAAACCGTCACATCAATATTCTATCTTACGCTAACTCCTGCGGCTGAACATATGCTCTACCAGCGGTGGTGGGAAAACCTCCAGCAGATCTTAATGTAAAAAAGAAAATAACAAAACCTGCAATAAAAGATTACGACCATCTGCCTGGCGCAGCAATATAGTGACCAGAAGGCATTGTGGCTGGCAAGGTGTCAGACGCTTACAAGCGAATCACAAAGGTAACATCAAATATGTGAAAGTCAACAATAACAAACTGATAATGATGATGATGAAAGTATAGCAACATAAACACATGGAAAACAGTGTTCTAGATTGTGTCTGTAGAAAATAGAAACTATAACTAAAATCATGAAAAGAACTAATCAAGTGACTGCCTCAGAACAGAGAAAGAACCATCCCTCAACAAACCATAAGCTGAACCTGACTCTCCTCTAACAACGTCCTCTCAATGGTGATTATCTTACCAGAATCTCGTACAACCTTCCAGAAAACCAAGAACTCTGAAGACAAAGTGGGAGGGCCTCTGGCTGCTGATGATATCAGCATTATTCTGTATACATATACATATAAATACATATACATGTATATGAATATGATATATACAGTAATGCGGCCATGATCACTTCCAAAGAATAATGAAAAGTTGAGGTTTCAAAGAGATTCGAACTCGGATTGCTGGATCCAGAGTGCTAACCCTTACACCTTGTTAATAATGATCTGATTTGATCTAAATGTTTTACATATAATCAACAACAATCTTATGTACCACAATACCACCCACTCACCGTCCACAACCTCTACTTCTAGGGCAAAATACAGGAAAGAAAAACATATTCTTCCTCGGCGTCATGTTCACTTTCCTGGACCAGATGTTGCACGGTAGAGAATGGCAATAAAACCAACGTGTACACTGGAATATCTGAAGAAATACAGCTGTACTACACTTGTAGGTCCGTGGGACGAAGAAAATGTGGCTCATTTGGTAAGTGGTATGAACAGCAGTCGTCTATATACCACACACACACACACACACACACACACACACACACACTTGCGACTTTATATTGACATTATCGACAAGGAAAAAGAAAACGACGATAAGATGTTATACAATAATATCAAAACTATAGTAAACAGTAAAGAGGTATAATGGTAGGAGACTTCAACACTCCAAACATTAACTGGAACACGTTAACAGGTGACCGAGAGGGAACGAGACTAACCTGAACTGATTGAAGACACTTTTCTAAAACAATTAATTTAAAAAGACGAGATAACATTCTTGATCTTGTCCTCACCAGTGACACAAACTTAATCGACTCTTGCGAAGTAGGCGAGAGTTTGTCAAACAGCGATCACTATTTGATTAGATTAGAGATAGATTTAGATTATAAAATATATGACAACAAACTCTTGATCCCAGATCACATTTTGAAAACAGTACACATGAATAATTCTAAAAACACTCTACTCGACATTAAAAATAACATATTCCACAAATTACGATGAGAACTTGCAATATTTCAAAGCCATCATGGATGAACAGGAGAAGAGAAGGACTGATTCACCAAAAAAGAAAACATAAGAAATTATGATTATTAGGAACCGATGAAAATCACCAGGAAGTAATCAAAATCTAAAGAGTGTAAGGAGGACATAAGACAGAGTAAACATGAGGAAGAAAAAGAATTTCCTCGAAAGTAAGAATAATCCTAAGGAATTCGTCAAATATATATTATGACAAAGGAAGAAAGTAAAAGAATGAATTGGTCCATTAAGAAACGAACATGACACCATAACTACTTACGACAAGGAAATGGTTACCATACTAAATAGTTCTTTAAACTCCGTATTCACAATGGAAGAAACATCTCGAATACCGAAGCCAATGATAATGTTTCAAGGATCTGATGAAGAAGAGTTGAAGGTTAGAGAAATAAAGAGCTCTGAAGTACCTAAATACCTGGACCAAATAAATCCTAACTAATATAATGGCCCAGGTAACGTAGCTCCAAGATTTGTAAAGGAGGTCAGGAAACAGCTGATATACCCCAACTGACTGGAAACTAGCAAATGTTACTCCTATATATAAAAAGAGAAGAAAAATGTGTGTCTTGAACTACCGTCCAATTAGAATTAGGTAAAATGATGGAAAAAATAGAACGAGTTTAAACTGTCACGTTTCTAGAATACAAAGTTATCTCAGACAATCAAGACGGTTTCCGCAATAGAAGATCCTGGCTGACGAATCTGCTGGAATTTTCTATGTTATCTATCAGCAATGGGACGATAAATTACCGTCTTATACAGAATGTTCAGATTTCGTAAAGGCTTTCGATAAAATACCTCACAAGAGACTTTTACATAAACTTAAAGCATTTGGAATTGGTGAAGAACTCTGTACATGGATCAGAGACTGGCTTCCCGGAAGGAAACAGCGTGTATCATTAAACAGCGAAGCCTCAAATTGGCTAGACGTAACGAATGGTGTGCCACAGTGGTCGGTCCTAGGGTAATTCTTTTCATGATATACATTAATGACCTAGAACTCGGTCTCGTATCTAAGATCTCCAATTTCGCTGACGGTACTAAATTCGGAGGAAGAGCTGTGAACAGGCGCGACTGTGAAATGATTCAGATGGATCTTAGTTTATTAGAAGAGGGGTCAGACAGATGGCAAATAAAGTCTAATGTAAAGAAATGTAAAGTTATACACTTTAGAAACAAGAATATACGTTACGACTACATGCTATTCGGAAACTCTCTAACTAAAGTAAACAAAGGAAAGGACCTTGGAGTTTTCATTAGCAACAATCTGGAATACACAAAACAGTGTCAAGCAATAAGTAAAAAGTGGAGACCAAATGTTAGGTTTCATAGCGACAAACATAGATTATAAGACACAAGAAACAATTCTCACACTTTATTAAAAAGAAATGAGGAAAATTCGAGCAAGTACAAAGACTCGGGACAAAATTGATCCCATCCTTTAGAAATCTGGCATACAAAGAAAGGCAAAACAATTAGATCTCTTTTTCCTAAAAAGAAGGTACACTTCTCGGCGACTTAATCCAAGTGTTCAAAATTCTGAACAAGTTCGATAAAGTACCAGCATCTCTTCGAAATACAAGAAAATACGGTTACCAGGACAAATGGAATAAAACTCAAAGGTAAAGGATGTAGTACGGACGTGGGAAAAATTCATTTTTCCTGTAAGTGTGTTGAGCACTGGAAGAAGTTACCGTCAGACGTAGTGAATGCTAAAACTATAAATACCTTCAAAATTCGTTTGGACAAATATTTCATAAATTCAGGTATACTTTGAGAAAAACTGAAATAAACGTACAAACGACAGCGGCAACGGAGACATTAGAGGGCTAATGTGCAGCAGTGGGGAGCCGGTGATAGCTTAAAAAAGTACTGAGTGGAGTTAAATTTTTCTTGTCGACTTAATTGTTTTCAGACAACCCAGTCTTGTGTCAGTCAGGCCCCCAGCTGTCTGTCTTGCTCATGTAAACGTGTAAACTCCACCGTCTCACACAATACTTACCTGGCACAGGCGGTACCATGATCACCAGCCACTGTGGTGAGGTTAGGCACTGCATCACCCCACCACAGTACTTACCTGGCACACTGGGGTGGAGGGTATCATGTTCACCAGCCACTGTGGTGAGGTTAGGCACTGCACCGTCCATCTACAATATCCAACACCCACACGTGTAAGGATAGGCACAGCACCACCGCCCACACGTGTAAGGGTAGTTACTGGACCACCACCCACATGTGCAAGGGTAGGCACTGTGCCAGAGCATAAACAGGTAGGGGTAGGCACTGAACCACCGCCCACATGTGCAAGGGTAGGTACTGCGCTACCGCCCAAAGGGTAAGGGTAGGCACTGCACCACCGCCTACACGTGCAAGGGTAGGCACTGTGCCACCGCCCACAAGGGTAAGGGTAGGCACTGCACCACCGCCTACACGTGCAAGGGTAGGCACTGCGCCACAGCATAAACGGGTAAGGGTAGGCACTGAACCACCGCCCACATATGCAAGGGTAGGCACTGTGCCACAGCATAAACGGGTAAGGGTAGGCACTGAACCACCGCCCACATGTGCAAGGGTAGGCACTGCACCACCGCCCACATGTGCAAGGGTAGGCACTGTGCCACAGCATAAACGGGTAAGGGTAGGCACTGAACCACCGCCCACATGTGCAAGGGTAGGCACTGTGCCACAGCATAAACGGGTAAGGGTAGGCACTGCACCACCGCCCACATATGCAAGGGTAGGCACTGCGCCACAGCATAAACGGGTAAGGGTAGGCACTGAACCACCGCCCACATGTGCAAGGGTAGGCATTGCGCCACCGCCCACATATGCAAGGGTAGGCACTGTGCCACAGCATAAACGGGTAAGGGTAGGCACTGAACCACCGCCCACATGTGCAAGGGTAGGCATTGCGCCACCGCCCACATATGTAAGGGTAGGCACTGTGCCACAGCATAAACGGGTAAGGGTAGGCACTGAACCACCGCCCACATGTGCAAGGGTAGGTACTGCGCTACCGCCCAAAGGGTAAGGGTAGGCATTGCACCACCGCCCACACGTGTAAGGGTAGGCACTGTGCCACAGCATAAACAGGTAAGGGAAGGCACTGCACCACCGCCCACAAGGGTAAGGGTAGGCATTGCACCACCGCCCACACGTGTAAGGGCAGGCACTGTGCCACAGCATAAACAGGTAAGGGTAGGCACTGCACCACCGCCCACAAGGGTAAGGGTAGGCACTGCACCACCGCCCACACGTGTAAGGGTAGGCATCGTCGTCCACACGGGTGAAGGCTGGTCTAAACCTGAAATGATAAGAAACGGCTCTAGTAACTATAACCTTTCGGTACCGCAGATCCCACATATAATTCTATATCCCAGATGGCAAAATATCGCTGAGTTTGCTTGATAGGAAGTTATTGGGCAGTTGAAGTGGTTCACAGTTTCGACAGATTTCAGTGCTGTGTGTTCTCGTGGCTCCAGTAATTTGCCTTTGCTCTCTACTGCACGTATGGACATTAATTCCTTTTGAAAAGTGCGAGATGTAGAGATAATGACGTAGGTGCTGGAGTAGTGAAGTTAAGGATGTAGACAAGGTAAGGGCGTAATGGATTTTAGGGTCCAATGTAGATACTAGAATAGTAAGACTGAAATTGTAGTAGTTATGGTGTAGTGATAATGTTGTAATAATAATGGCTTAGTGGTAATGGTGTAATAGTTATGGTTTAGTGGCATTGGTGTAGAGGTTGTGGTGCTCTGGTGCTGACTTAGTGGTAATACTGTAGTGATAATAGTGTAGTGGTAATGATGTAGTGGTAATAGTGTAATGGTAATGGTATAATGGTAATGGTATAGTGGTAATAGTGTAATGTAAATGATTAGTTGTTAATGGTGTAGTGGTGATGATGTAGTGGGAATTGTGTAATTTTGATGGTGCAGTTTTATGGTTTAGCGTAATGATGTAGAGGTTATGGTGCAATAGTAATGACTTAATGGCAGTAATGTAGTGGCAACAGTGTAGTGGTAATGGTGTAATGGTAATGGCGTAGTGGTAATGGTGTAATGGTAATGGCGTAGTGGTTATATTGTAGTGATAATGATGTAGTGGTATTGCTTTAGTTGTGATGGTGTAGTGGTAAAGGTGTAGTGGTTATGGTGAAGTAATAATGATGTAGTGGTATTGTGTATTGGTAATGATGTAGAGGTTATGGTGAAGTAATAATGATGTAGTGGTATTGTGTATTGGTGATGATGTAGAGGTTATGGCGTAGAGGTAATTGTGTAGTTGAAATGGTGTAGTGATAATGATGTAATGGTAATTATGTAGTGGTAAAGCTGTGGTGGTTATGATGTAGTATTAATGGTGTAGTGGTATTGGTGTATGGTAATGGTGTAGTGGTAATGATGTTGTGGATATTGTGTAGTTGTAATGTCCGTCAGTATAGCAAGTCAAGCATTACTCCACCGTACAACAACTACAACATGGCTTGTGTCAGTGTGTCTGTCCGTCAGTATAGCAAGTCAAGCATTACTCCACCGTACAACAACTACAACATGGCTTGTGTCAGTGTGTCTGTCCGTCAGTATAGCAAGTCAAGCATTACTCCACCGTACAACAACTACAACATGGCTTGTGTCAGTGTGTCTGTCCGTCAGTATAGCAAGTCAAGCATTACTCCACCGTACAACAACTACAACATGGCTTGTGTCAGTGTGTCTGTCCGTCAGTATAGCAAGTCAAGCATTACTCCACCGTACAACAACTACAACATGGCTTGTGTCAGTGTGTCTGTCCGTCAGTATAGCAAGTCAAGCATTACTCCACCGTACAACAACTACAAGGTCACAAATGAGGGGACAAATAACATATAGGTTGGGTCACGGAAAATGCCTAATGAGCTGAGGAAAAGGAAGGACATTACATACACTGGCTTTATCAGTGAATCATTTTGTGATGGTTGTGAAATATTGGTCATGTGTAGAAGATGGTCCTTGTACATGAATCATGCTATATATTAGTTTCACAATATGTTATAATGGTGTCTTTATCTGGTGAACTGATATGTGATACAATAAATGTGATCTGTCTTGTTCTATAATTCTCTTCAGAAAAATCTTTGAAACTATATCCGATTTTTCGCACATACAGTCAAATTGTGTTTACGAGTTTGATAGATTTTCCTGATATTTGATATCTATAAGACATTGGTGACTAAAAACAATTTCACGATGGCAAAATCAGCCAACATTATCAACTGGTGCGATGACGCAAGACGACTGCAGAAAGATTAACAGCGTATCGTTGTACAGTGTACAATGGGCCAGTGATATTCACTGTAGGTATACGCAAAATGATGTACCTTGTGCACATAGCAGGCAAATTAGAGGATCACCATAAGATTTAGAAATAGAACTATCAAGGAAGGAGAAAGACGTAGGTGAGATTATTAGTCGAGATGTAAAGCCAATACACAAACATCATGAGCAATGTGTACTGCTCCTCCTCCTCTGGCTTTTGATTCTTACTGTCACATTTTAATATATGTAAATAATGGAAGGGCAAGTCACAGCCAAGACAAATTCAGTTACTCGTGGATTACTTGCCTTGCCGATGGTGACTTGTCACTCCAGGTGTAACTACTTACAGTTGGAGTCCGGTAACACCATTTCAATGGTATCATTTGACAAACACAGTAAAGTGGCTGAGCTCAAAAGCGTGTTC